>NC_056561.1:23457758-23511845 GCF_013358625.1 Macadamia integrifolia | reverse complement strand
CCCCCCCCCCTTTTTCCCTCTTTTTTATTTCTTTTCTTCCTTTTAATCTAAATTCAACTTCACAAAAAAAAACCTTAAGCTTAGTAGTAAATCTAGCTTAGGTATTTTATTTTACTTTCAACATGGTCTAATCATATTTCTTACCATTTGTTGGAATATTTTTAATCTATATCATACTCTAATTGGATTCCATCATATCTGGTTTAATAATTTTGCTTTAATTTATTGTAGCTAATCTAAACAATTTAGGTTAACCAATTTTTTTTATCTATTTACCAGTTTAATTAGGTAAATCATAACCTTAGAGCAATTTAGATTTATTTCATATAATGTAGTATATACTTAGATTTAGCATATCTTTTTTTTTTACCTAATCTAGGGTAGTTTTAGGCATCTTTCACTTAGTTGTTCTAAAATCCATTAAACAATAAGATCAAAGTAGGACTCATATTGCATTCAACCAATCTTTTAGATTCAATCTTAAACCCTAGATAAGTGTAACTAGACTAACTAGCATTAATTACATCCCTCTTTTGATCATCTAATATAGTTAATAAACATAGTTTTAATCTAGTTAAAAGTCATTTGCAAACTAGCATAAATAGGATTCAATACCATACTTTACTTTACCAACTATTTAGGTACCGCTTGCAAATAATCTATATAGGACCTCATAATGTGTTAAATGTTTAATTAATCCAATGAGTTCAATTTAGAATTTCATAAGTTCATTAATCATCCATCTAGGTTTGACTCAATTAATCGAATTAGTTAATTTAGGGTTTCATGAGTTGCTCAACTAATCCTAGGGCTAAGTTTATTTAATTAGTTTAATCTAAGACTCATAACACATTAATAAAATCATTTAGGGTTTTTAATATTTAATTAGCGTAATCATTTCATTATTTGCATTATCACCTAGGTTAGCATAACATAGACACATGGCTTAGGGTTTTCACATGTCATACTTAGATACCTAGTTTAGGGTTTTCAGTGACCTATATTTAGGACTAGTTAGTAGGGTACAAACAAACTTTGGTCAAACAAAAAGAGACCGGCCTTAGGGTCTGGTAGACTGGGTGCCTAACACCTCCCCAGTCTGTCACTTGACACTTGTCCAGAATCTTGGTGCAAACCAACCTTATCCATCAGAGTCATTAGTCTCTCTCCCTTGATTGGGGGAGACATTTATGGGTCCTAGACCCTTTCTAGGTGGCGACTCCCTTTTACACATAATGTGTATCCCCCCTTGGCATTTGATGACCAGGGGATACTATCTCATCTCATTAGGGTCGAACCCTAGTGTGTGTATATGTGCTACGCGCCATATGATGATCCTGGGGCGGAGGTCCATGATACCTACACTGAGCTTCATCCTTAGGATTGGATAGTTGGAGGTCGCTATAGTGATCATACTCCTCCCAGAGACTAAAGAAAAGTGTTGTAGTACTCAAAAATTCCTATCCTCTTGCTTCATGCTAATGACCTTCTGAAGTTGATAAATTTTGGCCAAGTCACCCATACGGTTAAAAGTTTTAGTAATACTGTCCCAAATGTCCTTGGTAGTTTCTTTCCTCATAAACCTTCTTCCAATCCCAGGTTTCATGAAAAACAGTGGAGTCTTCAGTCTCCCACTTTGGATATGTCAAGTCTTCTAATTTAGAAGCCTTAATGGTACCTGTAACATATCCTAGCTTTCACCTACTCTGTAAGAAAAACTTCACAGAATGAGCTCAATTCAAATAGTTGGTGTCGTCCAACTTCACAATAGAGATCTAAGTATGTGGGTTGTCAAAAACCATAGGAGTAGGAGGAGCACCACTTGATACTTTGGCTAAAACATCACCAAAGCGGGCTCCAAGTCCATCTTCAGACATGGTGTAGATGAGGAGTCACAAACACAATGGGGAGTACACACTCTACCCACTAAAAAAAAAATTCCAGTAGCCAAACCAAGCAAACACTTCAAACAAAGTATTCACACCATCTACCTTCTTCAAGGGGTAGGATCATAACAAACACATAGGAGCACAATAGCCCTAAAACATAATATGTTAACAACATATGGTAGTCAAAAGCATCACAACCACATTTCAGAGGCAAAAAAGGGGTAAAAAATAGGGTTGGTAGTACCCTGTGTGCAACAATGAGTTGAGTTGTATAGCCTCAACTCAAGGAGGCTTGCAGCGAAACTAAGAGGGGTGAAAGTGCACACAAGGGAGATCCAAATGAGCTGGTCTTAGCTCCAAAGCTGACCAAATGAGAAGGAAAGAGAAAAAATTTTCCGGGCTAGGTTCTTTTTTTCTTGATAGGTAGGGAGGGAAGTAGTAACAGCTAGGAGGCTCAAAATTGAGACCTCTTGGTGAGCATAGGTTGTTTGCACAGCATTTCTCACCAACTGTTTCAGTTGTTGTTATACGAGGCTGGCATTACCCTTACCTAGACTTGGTTTTTCTTCTTGCAACCTTCAAATGTGTCTTTCTTCAAAGAAAAAATCCCCTTGGTGTCCCCATGGTCTCCTTGCATGCCTCTCTCGAGGTTTTTTCAATCTTCTCACATAGAAGTCCCTTTTCTTGGAACCCCTTTGTAACCTAGGGTTCCAAAGAAAAGAGAAGAAGGGAGGAGACTAGTAGCTTGACTCTCAAACCAACCTTATATGCTTTGATACCAAGTTAGAATATGTAGATGAGGAAGAACAATGAGATGAGAGTTGGAGAAGAAGAAGGAGAAGTAGAAGAGGGAGAAGGAGTCATACCTCACCTTGCTGGCACTGGATACCTTACCATACCCAGTCAGCTTGTTTACCCCAGAATCCTACTCTAGGAGAGTCCACAACACTACATCCAAATGATATAAATAATCAGAATCAGAAGAATTTACGGTGGATGATATAAAATCAAGTAAGGTTAATACCCACCAAGTGCATCTATGTAGTACTTGATAATATATGTCCAAAACTTTCAGAATTTACTTACAGTAATCCATTATAATACAATAATCCAAGTATCAAAATATATATACACAAAAGAATTCTTCCACCTGTCAAGCCATCAAAAATTGGTCTCCACATCCATCCTCATATATACACAAAAATGAATGATTATAATATCAAATCTCAAGAAAATTGTCCACCATAAACACAATCATCGCATTCGCAATCAGGTCCATGATTGAAATCACCAAAATCCAGAGTACATGCCAATTGATCCATAACCATAGCATCATGCTCAATACTAGTAGCATGTAGGTGACTGCTCTCCTCATCTATAGATCAAAGGAAAAAGGGGATGAGCACTGGTAATGCTCAGTGATGAGTGGGGTAGACAAAACACATGCATCCATATGCAATGCATGCTCCACAATGGATGCTCATGAATCCATTTATTTAACTATACAAATTTTCCTAGTCCATTACTAGGTCTCATCACCTATGGGTATAGTGCTACACAACGTAGGTGGCATTCTCTACCCTATACATTAGGCCCTTAGGAATACAAGCTCGTTACAGGCAGTCCCAGTCAGAGCCACGGTCCCCCGGCTAACCCCTAGATGGTAACCTCGTATAATAATATCCACCAGGCATACAGTGCGTCGTATCCTATCTCATATCCATTTCTAGTATAGTACATCGTACCAATCACATTGCACTGCTGATCAGGCAACCACATATCGGGATTAGTCCGTACCTAACCCTCTACGGACAAAGGGTGTAGCACTTACGGTTATGATACTTAGCCCAACATACTACATGATGCACAACCAGTCAACCAAATCACATATGCAGACATGGGCACCTGCCCGTGACTCATCTTACCTGTCTTACCTTTCATGTATCTCATACCATCCATTCCAATATAATAGAGCCATAACAGAATCAAATGAAGGTAAATGCATATACACTTACACAAACAATTAAATGCATGAGCAACAAATAATAAACACACCAAAAGAAGATAGAGGGGCACCCACTCATCTGGACAATCTGAATCAATTTTCACTTTTCCAGGTGCTGAACTTTTTCCCTCACAGTTAATTGGAAATCCTAAAATCAAAATTATCCATACATTTATAAATTTAGATTCTAGAGCTCAAGCACACACTCACCCTAATATAGTTTTTTATTCTCTTATAAGCCCTGCAGGTCCCCTCTCAAACCCACACATTGCTATCAAAATCTGAGGGCATAAATGGTCTCTGAAAGCCTGACCGACTAGAGACATTGGGACCAATCGGCCTGATGTCTCCCGCATATTGTTCATTTTCTGTAGAAATTCGATTCTGGCAATTTCTCTGTTGGTTTTCACCTCTGTTATGGTCAATGTCCCTGTATTCATGAACTATATTCTCATAACAATAACACATTCCATTCTTTTCTTAGTCCATCCACCAATTTTATTTTTAATTTATTATTTTAAATACCGAATTCAACAGATTATTTCATATTCAGCCTCAAGTTTACATATTTTCATCCACAAGTACAAATCAAAGTAAAATTTTCATGATCAAAACTCAATCTAAGGTTGCTGGAATCCACCTTTAAATTCACTTTTCATGTGAAGAATCAAACCTCAATCAACTTGCATGCACCCTTATAGTCCTCAATCAACAAATTCAAAGGGAGTTTTCACTTATTTTCTAAAGCATACTGTTTTGAGGTTTTAGATGAGAATTCTCACATTCTAACCCCAATCGGCCATGGTATATATATCCTTATGCAAAATTATTTCATTTCTCCCAATTAATCCATCAAGAACGGAGAAATTATACTCCATATAGTTATGGTATTGCTGAAATTTTCCAGAATTTCTTCCATTCCACAAGTTCCAGCCCAAATTGGTTCATACCCATCTTAATTTCTGAAATTTCTCTTGTTATAGTGTTCAAATATGTGAGAATCTCTTACCTTTATGCTGAACCTTGCAGTAGCTTCCCAAGCAAATCGATCTCCTCCCTAATTTCCCTCTCTTCTCTTCTCTTCTTCTTTCTCCTTTCTTCCTCTTGCTGTCCAAATGGTGACTAAGTGAGAAATATAGTCGGTGGTGGCCCTTATACAATCCCACTATCCTTAGTGGAATGTTCCACTATCCCCTTATATTGTATAGAATAAAAATATATATTATATATATAAGTAAAATCATATTACTTATATTGTATGATATTATAAATCCATAAATAACTAATTATGTAACCATCTTTAAATTATGATTTTTTATTTTTTAATTTTATTATTTAACCTATTTAATCATAACAAACCCATGGAAATAGGTCCACATGTCAAATTCAAAGAGTGGGACCCATTTCAATCAATTCTGGCCATTTTGTCCAGTTGATAGGCCTACCTGTCATGCCCATAACTCTCTAGCCAGTTGAACTAGACTTGTCTCCCTTTAAGTTTGTTCAATCATGTATCATTACCAATCCTTATTAAAGGTAAATATCTATCTTATGGCCCACTTTTCTTGCTGATTCCTCCAACACTGTTGGCAGAATGCACAGGTGCATGTTGGGTCATTCTTCCATTTTTGTCATTCCAGTGCTATCAGCCAAGGTAGTGTTGGCCTCTCTAGCCTGTTACTCTTTCCTGTTCACAGTTAATGTAAAGAGGTGAGATTTAGGGTGTTATAGAAGGAGAGAGGGGGGATGGTATGTTTGAATGGTACGTTGTGAGTAGAATCTCACTAACACCAACTATATTGCTTCACTAATACTCACTCCTTTCATCTTCCTGTTAGTGATATTACCATCACGCCTCAGTGCTTTATGCCTTGACGGGCATACCATTCGGGGGGAGACCCTTGATTCTTCTTGAGATTTCGACTGTCAGGGAGGTCGTAGACTTGACACGCATCAACATTACAGCTGATCAGAAATATATCCACCTTGGTGAGATCAGTGCACGAAGGTGGAGAACCGGCTTAGGGGTAAACCCTAGTAACATGGCACATGTGACCCATTCTTTTTCTATTGTTTGCTATGGGTCAGTGTCTCTTTAGTGACCTCCAAGGAAGGGTGGATATTTTCCTGGTCGCTTTCTTCTAGAATCTTTGAGAAGTAGACTCTTAGGATTTGGGTGGGGCCACCCTCTAGGTAATTTTCCAGCCTGAGGTCTCAAGGGAGCGGGCTACCCTCTAGGTAATTTTCCATCTTTGTATTCATTTCTCCTCATTTGGTTGCATTTCCGTACCTTGATCTTGCAAAATCAACCCTGGTGCTTTGAGCATCTGGAGATTACAGCTCCTCGACTGAGAGATCCTTCAGCATTATCTTTTTCCATAGCTATGAGGTGGGGAGACAGTTGGGTACTTAGGGGCCGACGCCATCCTCCAGGGACCATTGCTCATTCCCTTCTGAAGGGCCTTACAGAGGTATGCCGCATTTGTCATTGAATTTCCTTCTGTCCTGTGTTGTACTGACTTCTTCTTGGATTTACAGGTCACTTGGAGGCCATTTCATCCTCTCACATTCCCAAACCCTGATGAAGTTGGTTCTGTTGGATACCTATCTGAGAATCGGGTTCAGTTTAGTGGTATATGGCGATATGCTTGGTACTTGGGAGAGAGAGTCATACCCCAGTGGTATGATTTCAAACACGCCTCTCTCTCTATCTCCCTATCTCCCTCCTCCCACCATGCATTGTCTGGAGCTTATCCCCGCGGATGAGATTGAGAGTTTGGCTAGTGGAGTATGGGATTCCTCGACCAGGATAGGGACTACAGAGCCTTCTTGGAGGGGGAGACAGTATACATGCCTCTTGGTCTTTATGGTCTAGTGGTATGTTGCCCTTTCTTGAGTATTTCCTTCATGCTTCAATTTCTTTTTGTTTTGGCCTTGACTGATGTTCTTTCAAGGGAGAACACAACGTGTAAATCTTTCTACTATTCAGTCACACGTCAATGATGTTGATCCTTCGCAAGCTTGACCCTTTACTAGTGCGGGTGGGTCTCTCAGAATAGCCAACATCCCTTTCGATGGCTTCCCAGCTTGGTGCTACCCCAATGCGGCCAATCCTAGCCTCCCTCATCTTCTGGAGACGAGAGCAGATGTAGATACTTTCCTTAGGCTGCCCATTCCTTATGACTATGTGAGTATCTGACCATCCTTCAATTGACTTTCAACCTCCTTTGGCTGACATGCTCTTTCTCAGGTGTCTCTGGAGGTCTATTATGAGATCAGGAGGATGCATCATGGCTTATGTGAGGTAATGATCGCCAAGGTATTTCTTACCTCTTTCTTTTTCTTTTTGCCCTTCTTCTTTCATTATTCTTCTTCTTGATCCTCTCCTATATTCCTTAGGATGGAAGGATAGTCACCTTGGAGAGCCAAGTCAGCTCCTACCAGCAGGAAATTGCCCAGTAGGTTGCACTGATTCAGGATTTGACCTAGAGGCTGGAGGATACTGGACCGGCAACCATGAGTTTCCTAGTATTCCACGAGGATGATTCAGAGTATGATTCAGATGATGACTTTTCTTCTTAGGGACCTGTTCTTGTAGCTCCTACAAGTGTAAACATATGCACATTTTTTCTTTTTCTTTTTCCCTTCCCCCTTGTTTATTTTGGCATCTTATGAATGAAAATCTATCTTAAAGAGAATCTTTTCTTTTTGTTTTTGTTGGTGGTTTGCAATGTTTAGGTATAATCAATTCCACAACTCAAGTCATAATTAGAATAATTGAGATAACACGAAAATCCAAATACTTCCTCATTCTATTACTAAGTGAATTACATGGGAAGGGGAAAAATTTTTCCTACCATAGACAAGATAGGTAAATAACAAGGTGGGGAGACAACTCTTGAGGTGGGTGTGAAAGTTCACTAACTCTTTTGGGTCTATCACCTCAGCCCATATTGTTGGCTGATGTATGTAGGCAAATAAAAGGATGTGTGAGTCAATCCCATCAACCTGATGTAATTGTAGCTAGGGGTCTTCATATGAAAATCTTCTTGTGGCCTCTCTAGGCATCTCCATTCAATATCTTGCACAGTCCTTTCTTGCAGGTACTTCTCCCAGTCAGTGATAAAGTTGAATTCTGGAATTTCCCTCTTATCCTAATAGTAAAGAGCTCCAAGCAGGCCTTCTTTTAATGGCTTAGTTAACTTCATTTTCTCGAGGAGCAAAATTTGAAAAAGAGCAGGACTCCCTTGATAATGATCTAGTCTAAATCTATAGCCATGGCTCATGTCATCGAATCCCTTGAATGTTTCTGAAAGAACTGTAGGGATGATGTCACTTCCTTTCTTTAACTATTTTACCACCTCAATTAGAATGGGTAGTGCACCACGCTCAAGAGTTCAGAGAACATAGTGAGCTATCATGCAAAGTAAATAAGTGTCCTGTGATTTCTGTTGATGGATTCCTCCCATTGGTAGATATTGGGAGAAGATTTGGGCCACCTTCAGAATGTCAATCTTCCCATACTTGACGAATTGCTTCCCTTCCTCTTCTTTCCATCAGAAGAAGTCCTCAACTTTCTCTGAATAATCTTTCTTTAGAGATGGTTAGAATAACTTGCCTTTGGGGGGAGATAGCATACAACTTGGAATTCCTCGAAAGTTGGGCAGATCTCTACTAATCCAAATTGAAATACATGCAGATTGACATCCCAATGTCGAGGCACCTATCAGAGTAATTGGTGATGTAATTTCACACACCTGATCTGACCGAGAAATGACATATTCATGGATTCCAGCAATCCTAGCGCCCTCATATTCATGTCTAAGGTCCATTTCCTCAATGTCTCATCCAACGAGCTCATGAATTTTTCGGAAACCATCACAAACAAAAGAGATATGATGATTTATCAAAGCATTACTCATTAGCTAATGACTCAAACAAGCCTTTACCACCGTTGCATCAAACTCTTTTTTTTTTTACTGATCAAGGATGGGGAATAAATTGGCCTTGGTAAACTAGTGTTGGATGGTGATTTTCTTTTAGGGGATGGAATCCTGGATAAGAGTTTGATGGACCATAGGTGAATGATAGATATCTAATGGCCTTGTATGCCAAATTGTGATTCTTGGGGGATACAAACTGTGATGATCTTTTAAGATACCTTGATTATTAATTTAGGAACCAATTTATTACCTTGAGATGGTTGAGACCGCACTTTTCAAGTTGCCTACGTATTACTTGAGAGGAATCAGGTCTAACGTAGTTCGAGCTGTTTACCCTTTTAGTCATAATATTTCTTGAGTTGATCCATGTTGACCAGTTCAAGTATTTCTTTGCTATTGTGGTCTATGAGTTTCATAACTTTGCCTAGTAAAATCTCTTTAACAGTGAATGAGCCACTCCATTGGGCCTGAATTTCCCTCTTGGGTCATGAATTGGGGTTCTTTGTTCTCGAAGAATAAGTTCATCCTCCTCTATATGACGGGGCTTCATATTCTTGTTGAAGGCCCTTTCCATTCTCAGTTGATATTTCTTCAGATTATCCATAGTTTTTATACGCCTTTCATCAAGAAAATTGAGCTTGTCATGTCTGGCCTTCACCCACTTTCCTTCAGGTAGCTGACGATCAAAAAGCACCTTTAGGGATAGTACTAGGATTTTCACAGGTAGAACTGCCTCAACCCCATATACTAAAGAGACAGGGGTTGCCCCCGTCAAGGATCGTACAGAAGTCTGATATGCCCATAAGGCAAGGGGTAACTTATCAGCCCAATCCTTATATGTTTATGTCATTTTTTGCAGGATGACTTTGATGCTTTTATTGGCTGCTTCTACTACCCCATTGGTCTGCTGCTTGCAAGTGGTAGAGTGATGCCTTCTGATACTGAACTTTGTATAGATTTTATCGGTCTTGCTCCAGAAATGGGATCCCTGATCTGATATCAATTCTTAAGGTACTCCATATCGGGAAATGATATTTTCTTAAATGAATTTGGATACCTTAGTAGACATGAAGATTGCATATGACTGAGCTTCTACCCACTTGGTGAAATAATCAATGGCTACCAAGATGAACTCGTGACCATTAGATGCTTTGGGGTTGATATTCCCCATGATATCGATGCCCCAAATGGAGAATGGCTTATGTGTACTGAGAGAATGCAACTCTATTGGCGGGATATGTATGATGTTAGCAAATATCTAACACTTATGGGACAAAGTCCACACAATCTACTTCCATTGTGTTCCAGTAATATCCCAGCTTGAGGATCTTCTTAGATAACATCTTAGTATTCATGTGGGGTCCATAGAGACCTTGATGAATTTCCTCCATGATGGTTATGACTTGCTTCTCATCCACACACAACTGTATTCCGTTGTAACAAATCTTCCTGAAGGATAAACTGGGTGGCATATCTTCTTAGAAATTTCTTTTATTTTTTAGTTGCTTCAATTGGTACTTCCTTTCCCTAATGAAATCTGCTATGTGAGAGAACCAAGACTGACCATCCGTAGTGAGGGAGTTCAATGAATTTTGATAAATGGGCCTGCTTCTTTGTTCCACCAGAAATGGTCGAACCCTAGCCATAGGGTTGCATTCTACCATGGAAGTCAAGGTTGCAAAGGCATCAGTAAACCTATTATTATCTCTCTAGAAGTATTCGAATGAGATCTTCTCAAAGTGCTCAACCATCTCTTTCAGATGTTCTTGATATGGCTTCAACTTTTCATCTCTAGTCTTCCACTTTCCCTGTGTTTGACAAAAGACAATGGATGAATTTCCATACACCTTGAGCCTTTTCACTCCAATAGTCAGGGTCGTTTCTAGTCCCAAAGCATAAGCTTCATATTCAGAAATGTTGTTGCTATAAGGGAAATCAAGGCTGAATGATGAAGGCAAATAAAGGCTGCCAGGAGTGACAAACAATATTCCCGCACCACACCCCTTTTGATTAGCTGCTCCATCAAAGAATAATTTCCATTCAGTAGCTGTGTCTTCTTCCCCTATGGCTGTGATTTCTTCATTGGGAAAGGCATCATCAAAAGCTCTTCCATCCTCTATAGGGTGGACAGCCAAATGATCGGCTATAGCTTATCCCTTGATAGATTTCTGGGTAACATAGGTGATATCAAACTCTGATAGCAAAAGTAAACATCAGGCCATCCTTCCTGTTAGGGCTGGTTTCTCAAAGGTACTCGATTGGATCCATTCTTGAGATAAACGTACTGGATAAGCTACCATGTAGTGTTGTTACCTTTTCATTGCCCAAATCAATGCGGCACAAGTTCTTTCCAAAGATGTGTACAGGGTCCCATACTCCAAGAATTTCTTGCTAAGGTAATATATGGCATGCTTTGCCCCCTTTTTTATCTCTTTTTATGCTAGCAATGAGCCCATGGAATATTCTTTCATTGATAATTACAACAGAAGTGGCTTTCCTTCTACCAGTGGTGTCAATTTGGTGGGTTCATGAGGTATCCTTTGATCTTGTCAAAAGCTTGTTGGCATTGGTCGTTCCATTTGGTGGGCTGATCCTTCTTCAGTACCTTAAAAATTGGTTCACAGATTGTGGTCAACTGAGCTATGAATCTGCTGATATACTGAATGTGACCCAAAATTCCTCGTATTTGCTTCTCAGTCCGAGGTGTGGGCATCTCCTGAA
Source organism: Macadamia integrifolia (assembly GCF_013358625.1). NCBI lineage: Eukaryota > Viridiplantae > Streptophyta > Magnoliopsida > Proteales > Proteaceae > Macadamia > Macadamia integrifolia. Next base: position 23,500,287 of record NC_056561.1, on the reverse strand, counting down.
TTGCCTTGATCTTGATAGGGTTGACTTCAATGCCTCTTTCACTCACCAAGAAACCCAACAATTTTCCTGTTGTAGCCCCGAATACACACTTCTGAGGATTCAACTTTAGCTGATACTTCTTGATTCTTTTAAAGAATCACCTTAGCATGATAATATGCCCCTATCGATCTTTTGACTTTACTATCATGTCCTCCACATAGACTTTCACATATTTATTCATCATGTCATACAATATGGCCGTAGCTACTCTATAATAAGTTGTCCCGGCATTATTCAGTTCAAAAGGCCTCACCTTGTAACAATAGGTTCCCTATGGAGTGGTGAAGGCTATCTTCTCATGATCTTCTGGGTGCATGCTTATTTGGTTGTATCCTGAGAATCCATCCATAAATGATAACAAAGCATGCCCCACTATGTTATCCACCAATACATAAATGTGAAGTAATGGGAAGTCATCTTTAGGGCTTATTTTGTTAAGATCTCAGAAGTCCACGCACATTTGTACCTTGCCATCTTTCTTTAGTATTGGTACTATGTTGGCCAACCATTGGGGTATTTTACCACTTGTAGAAATCTTGCATTCCACTGCTTCACAACTTCTTCTCTGATCTTCTCACTCCATTCTGGCCACATTCTTCGAAGCTTTTGCTTTACCGATTTTACCCCAGGATAGGTCGGCAATCAATGTTACACGATGTTGGGATTGATACCAGGTATATACTCATAAGACCAAGCAAAGACCTCGACGAATTCCTTCAGAAGACTAATTATCTGTTTTGCTTCTTTGTCATCAAGGGTAGCACCAATTTTTACCTCTCGAAGGCATTGGTCAGTTCCTAGATTAATAACCTGAGTATCCTCACGAATAGGTTAGGCTTTCCTTGGTTTGCATTGTTTTATTAACTCTTGATATTTATTAAGATAATCATAAAAAAAGGAGGCAAGTCATACTCAGAATAAGAAATTTCATTCATAAAAGGAGTAACAGACTCGACATACACGGACTCTAGTCTCTCCTCTAGAGGAGAGGCCAACACAAAATCATAAACAGCTGATTCGACTACAGACTTGATAACTGGCTTGATGTTTTTGTCAGTGGTATTCAGGTTGGTTGACTCGATAGCATGAGTAAACTTAAAGTCGTCTCCAATGCTAGTCCAATTCAGGAGCGGTTTAGTGGCTCGATGGATGAGGAGATGTGGCAAAGGGCCCTCTTCCCCTTATGAGAAAGTCGCTGCTATTTTTTTAATGGTGCAATGGTTCTTCTGAATAGGTATCTATTTCTTCACAAATACCAGCTGATCAACCTCGTGGTCTCAGAAGTCGAACTTCTTGAGGGGTGAAAATTAGTGGAGACTGCTCAATCCTCTTTCTATAAAGTCCATCTTTTGAAGCCTATTGAGGGATGCCATCCTGGTGCCTCGGTCACATCTTTGACCACCTTCACGGACCTTCTTGTTGCAGTTGATTTGGGCACAGTACATGCAAACCATCATTCTTTGTGCTCTTCTTTGCTTTGCATATACCACTTCTTCCTCTGAAAGGATGAGGCTTGAGTTCATGCAGCTCTCGGGCTCTTGGTTCTTGTAGGAGGGAGCAAATGTAGCTTTTCAAATCAATAGGAACTTGTAGGCTCTAGGTGAGCCTTATCTTCTTTTTCCATTCTCTTTTCAAGAGGACTCGAGGACTTGGTGCCTCCTTTGATCGGATCAATGTTGGGTTACTAGAGGAAGACCCATTTTCAATCAGTGCAATCTCTGCTATCCCGGTGATATAGCTGTCTTGATCACTTTCTTTGACTAGAATTTGCTATTGTTCTATTTCATGAGTTGCCCAGTCAAACTCATCTAGATAGAACACTTCAAATCCTGGTTGCATCTTTGCGGCTATTTCATTGAACCATGGCTCCACATTTCTGCAAAAGGGGAAATCTTCTCCTTCCCTTACAAAATATCCATTGAGAGTAGAGTAGTAAGAGACAGAGATTTTCCTAGCCTTCCTCAATACTCTTTGCTACTTGGTGGTTGGAGGAGTGTACCAGAGACCATTCTTTCATTTGTTCACTGCCAAACTAGGATGCTTTGGAACTCATTGATGATATTTCCCTAATCCCATGCCAGGAAAATATTACATATTTTTCATCATCTGATTCACTGGTGGACTCTAGACGGCCTCATAGTTAGCCAAGATTTCCTCCTTTGGAACTTCTTTGGTAATGACTGCACAAGTTGTTTCTAATTTGAAACCACTTAGTTGAACTTCTTGGTCTTGTTCTTCCTTATTTTTAATATTGGCTAAGGTATTAATCACCTCAAGATCTGTGGCTACTGTAATCACCTTTTCTTCATGAATGAACTTCATCTTCTAATGGAGACTAGAGGACACTGCCTTCCCAAGAGCATGTTGAAAGATTCTAGAATATCAATGACTTGGAAATCAATATCAAACTTCACTAGACCAATCTTTACGATAAGGGTGAGGATGCCAAGGATTTTCCTCTTAGCATTATGATATGCTTGTATGGTTTGGGTAGTTGACCTCATTTCTTCCAGGCTGATGCCAATACTCTTTGTTGATCTTAAGGGTAGAACATTCAAAGTGGAGCCATTGTCAACAAGCACCTGGGGAACCACCTTGTCAAGACATTCTACTATGATGTGGAGAGCTCTGTTGTACTGGGTACCTTTAGGGAGCTCTAAATCTGAGAATGTCAAGGATTGTACCTCATATGTTGCCCCTACTATGTGTGCGGGATGTGTCGAATTTATCTCAATCGGCACCTGCACATTGATGAGAGACTTCAAGACTGCTTCACGGTGTGTGGGGGAGGCCATTAGCAATCCCCAAATTGAGATATTAGCCTGGGACTTCTTGAGTTGAGCCAAGACTGGATTCTCTGGTTCTCTTTTCAAGCCACTAGTTCCAGCCTCATTAGCCCTTGATTATTCTACTGCTAAGGCCTTGCCCTTGTATTCTTTTCCACTCTGAGTCTCCATCACACTGATGGGTTTTTATATGATGATCTCTGTGGGATAGCAATATTCATCATCACTGTTAGTTATGGTAATTATTCCTACCATAGGATCATCTTCTTCTTCAGATTCCTCTTCACTACTTGGGGTGGGAGGTCAAGGTCCTCCACAAATATCCACAGCCCTGGCTCGTACCATCTTAACTGCATTGTTCACTAATGACTGCTTCTCCTAATATTCGGTCAATTCCATTAACCTCGAGTTTGATGTCAACCAAATGATTATAGACATAAGCCATGTGTTCTGCTATAGGATTCACTTCACCTTCAATAGTGATCTAATACTCTTCATTGCCTTTTGAATCTGATGCTGGATCTCCCCCTTCCATATGAATTGTGAGTTCCGGCTGAATAGCATCTCTGGGATCAATCATTGGGTCATCTTCGTCAATTGCATACACTAAATATCCTCTTAGATTTTTGGGTGAGTAGTACCTCGATTCGTCAATATCATCATTGTGCCAAGGCCCTTGGTAGTCATCCCAATTTGGGTACTCATCACCATCTTGAGAATCAGAGTCATCTTCATCTTTCTCATCTTCACTCTCATTCTCATCATCTTTTCTAATTGCTCCCTCACTTGATTCTTCATATGATTCATCATCCTCTATCACTCCCTATATGGATTATGGAGGTGTACTCTTTAATCTGCTCCCCTATGGCCAATGTGGTTACTGCTCTAAAAAGATCATTTGTAATCCCTTCAATTATCTCTGGATTGTCCCTTCAAAATATAGTGGGCTGAATTAGAGAAGTGGGATCACCCTCTTGACCTTCTTCTAAAGCATTCACTAATCCTATTGATGAGGTCATCTTCGGGGAGCCTGGTAGTGCAAGCATATCCTTGCAATTGTACCCGTCCATCCATCCTTCTTTTGGGTTGTACACCGAAACTTGAGAATGGGATTGGTATGAGGGTGATGACGGATATGAGGTGGTGGTATGAAGGTGATGTAATGTGAGAGGTAGGATATGAAGATTGGGGGTGATAAGATGAGGAAATTCCTTCTCCTTGATAATGTGGTGAAGGTTGATGAGATAGTAGAGGTTGGTAATATGGTGGAGGTTGGTAATATCATGGACATTGGTAATATGGTGGTGCTTGGTAATCTGGTGAAGGTTGAAGGTATGGTATAGTGGATTCTTCTGTTGATAAGGATGGATGAATGGAGGGTAACGGATATTTTGGCTTTTCTTCTGACGACTCTTTCCTTTGGGGAGTCCTCATGGCTCTGGCTCTTTGACTCATGAGTCTCCTGTTAGCATGAGCATTCATGTGATTCTTCTGAGCTCGGGATTCAATGAGTTGGGTGGGATCACTCTCTGTTGCTTCTTCATCTAGATTGTTCACATGATCGGGAAGTGGATTGGTGTTGACATTGGGAGGTTGCTTAATCTTGACTTCAATAGTCCTATTGTCTACCAAGTCCTGGATCGCATGTTGCATACCCATGCATCTTTCAGTATTGTGCCCTTTCTGCGTGTGGTAAGCACAATATTCATCATACCTATACCAAGTGTGGTAAGCACAATATTCATCATACCTATACCAAGCTAGAGGGTTGTTGATCACTCTTGGAGCCATTGTCCCTAGCAATCTTTATTTCTTTAGCTTTTCATACACTATTGTCACGGCCATTCCCAAATTAGTAAACTGCCTTTTTGGATGAGGAGCCTTTTGGGAGGGGGTGTATTTCTTGTATCACAAATGGTTGTAAAGGAGTGATAGAAGAAACTGACTGTTGGACCGTACCTACCACATTGGTTTTGGGATCTTTTCCCCGTCCAACTCTAGTGTTCTTGCCTGCATATTGGGAGGATCCTTGATATTGAGTTTCTCTCAGAACTCTATTTTCCACACGTGTATCGGTGGCTATTTGGACATCAAAAGTCTGTAGATGTTGATAGTAGAGGACATCATAAGAAGGCTTTGATAAATTCTCAATCAACATCTCCACTTGCTTTGCTTTTGAAGGCCAATCTGTCATCTTGGCGGCCTTATCCCTAAACCTCATCAAGAAGGCGGTGAATCTTTCTTTAGGCTGTTGTCTCAGAGTCTCAAGCTCTTGACATTTCATATCCACTTCGGTATTATACAAATACTGTTGTTGAAGGTTTTCACCACTATTGTCTAATTCTGAGTTTGGGATGACTCTAACTAGGTAAGCCACCTCAATGTTGGTCCTGAGTTGCCACGACTTGGCGATGCTGAGGAAGACTTTGAGATGAGCCTTGGGGTCTCCTGACCCATCAAATCTATCAGTCTGTAATTTAAACTTTTTGGGAATCTTGGCCCTGAAAAAGAAATTCATTTCATTTGAATCCACTACTTGGCTTTCCGAGCCTTTTTCTGTGAGAATCATATTCTCCAACTTCTCTAATTGCTCTCTGAGTTTCCTTTATTTCTCCATCTTTGGAGGCTCCATTCGAACATGTGTGGTGAACTCTTCTTCCTCATCTTCAATCACTACCTTGGGAGGAGTGACCTTGGAGTAGGTTCCTCGTTGACCATTTGGATGGGTAGGTGAGACTCCTCTCTGATTGGTTGGCCTAACTTGCTCTAGTTCTCCTGAGTCAACTCGAGAAGAGTTCTTCGTGATGACCTATAGTTCCATTCTAATCCAACTCTGTAGTAGCTTATGCTGGTTCAGACCTGGGAGAGTTCTAAAGTGCATGCAATATCTGAGCTATTCCTCTCTTAACCTCAGCCATTTCTGTCTGCAAGGTCTCTAAGGGATTGACTGATGCATGCTCGGGTGATTCGAGGTTGTGTGGATCCATGCTAATTGGGTTGTAATTACTTGGTAGTTAACAATCTTGGAGAGACGACGGGGGTGACATTGGACTTAGGCGAGTCAACCGATTACCCTGTCGTGTCCAAATGGACCATGGAGAATACTTGAGATGTGGAATTGTGCCTGACCAAAAATGATTTATTTTAGGATTCCTGAATTTCTAACCCCTTATTAACTAGCTTAACAACTAGTTAATAACTAATGATCCATCCAAAGTTAGTCCACCTGGTGTTTGGGAGTGGATAGGGGTTGATGCCCCTAGTCCGCTTAATGCCATAAGCGGGAGATTCATACAAATGGATTGGCCAGAATATCCCTATTAATGCATTCTTTGCTAGTAAAGTCATGCTTTCCTTAATCTTATCCCACTAGGTGACCTTCCTCCTAGTTTCCTTAGGTCTTTTAGATAATTCAGTATTTTATGAGACTTTAACAGAAGTTAGCCCGGATCGCGTATGCCAAATCATCCATATTTCATTTCTAAGGAGGAAGGATACCTTTATCCGAAACCCACTTAGGAGAGCATTCCTTTTCGAGACCACAAACAATTTCCATATATTAGCTTGTGGCGTTCCTAGCGTTCTCCATCTATTTCCTACATGATGCGAGTATGCAGTGGATACAATAGGACTAATAATGTTTCCTTGATAGGATCTATATATGCAAGGTACGAGATCCTTTTGATATACCCGTGAATATGAGATCAAGGGGTGACTTCCTTGCCTATTACTCGTGACTACACACGAGTGATTGTGTGCAAAAGTGTAATGTGGGAATATCATTATTTGATCTCAAAATGTCATAAAGTGCACGGACCTCCCCGAGGGTGCTAGCACAATTATAAACATCCTTGCCGTTTAACAATACCCCACACCCTTGTATAGGAAGTGGGTACCATTTGCTCTCAAAGTACTCCCCATGACATGCACTAACCTCCTTGAGGGTGCGGGCATGACTGGGAGTCCCTCGCCAAATGATTTCACTTCGAGGACGATGCATGATGCGATTAGTTAATACAATTACAAACATGGGGTTAGCAAAACATATTTTTAAATAAATGTGGTGGTGGAAAATGTTCTTGCATTTAATGGTAGCATCTAGTGTCGGAAGCTTGACAGCCATCCCTAGTGGAGTTGCCACTATGAGGGTAGCGGCCGAAAGATGATATCTTCTCTCTTCCCCTTTTGGGGGGGGGGGAAAGACTTGCATCCACCATTCCATTCTCTCTCCTCTCTTTCTCTTTCTTTTTCATGAGGAAGGGGTGTGTCATGTGTGCTTTGCTTGCGGGCCCTGCCCCATCATACTATCGCTCAAAGATACGTGGAGGTCTATTTCGCAAGAGTTTAAAGTTCTCTATTCAAGATGGGGATTTGATGATGGTTCAATACGGGGATCAAGATCATGCAAAAGGGGTTTGGAGTCACCACCTAGGATTATGGACCTAGGACCCTAGGGTGGGCCTGATTCCTGAGAAAATGGCCTGATAATTGATATGATCCAGAGATTTAGGGTAAGTGTCAGTTTATAGAATTGGGAAGGTGTTAGGCACCCAATCTGCCCGGTTCAATCGGTCTTCCTACTAGATGCTTAAGAACGAACATTTTCCACGATTATTCCTTTTTCGTAGGCATAGCTAAGTTATCACACATATGCACATTGATTGAATTTAAATGATTATATACACTAAAACAAGGTCAATACAAAGTCTACATTATGCTTATTTGGGTAAGAAATTATACTTGAGCTTGACCCCTGTTTCGGGTCAAGAGGGGTGGATCCCTTGGTTGATGCTAGTACGAACTGGTTTTTGGATTCTCCTAGCTCAAAAAAGATGGTCTTGACCTCCAACTTCTTTTCTTGAGAGATGTTGACTGTGATGATATTCAAACAGCATTCTGGCTAGGAACAGTTACTTTCGGATTTGAATTCGAAAAGAGCTTTGGCTAGGGAAGGCTATTTCTGGATTTGGATTTGGATAGGGCTTCGACTAGGGTAGGCTATATTGAGGCTTAGGAGAAGTGGCACTCTCATAGAGCTTTCCCTAGGGATAGGCTATGGGAGGGCTTGGTTGAGGTGGCACTCCGATAGTGCTTCCGCTAGGAATGACTATTTCTAAAAAGCTTTTAGGGGCACTCAGGTAGAGCTTCCACTAGGAACGACTATTTTTGGAAAGAAATGGATTGACTTAAAAATAGATTGAAGACCTCCAAAGCCCCGAAGAACGCTTTGAAGATCCGAACAAAACTCTGGATCTTGACAAAGATTTCTTCATAGACCCGAAGAACCTCAAGGGGGGAGGGATTTCTACTTTTTGCAAAAACTAAGAACACTTAAAGGAAGGAAGCTAAACACTAAAAACTAGATTAAACTAAAAACTTGGATTGAAGATCTTCAAAGTCCCAAAGAACACTTCGAAGATCCGAACAAGATTTCAGATCTTAACAAAAATTGCTTCGAAGACCCGAAGAAACTCAAAGGGGGAGGGGAGGAGGAGAGAGGGTAGAGCTTCTGTCTCTAAGAGTGGTTGTGGGGTTGTGATGTTGGTGTGTAGAATCCAAAGGAGGGGGTATTTATAAGATTTTTGGACCAATAGGGAGGAGAGAGAATTTTTAACTAATGGGCGAGACTAATGGGAGGAGGGAAATTTTTTTTAACTAATGGGGGTAAAAAGTGGATTTTTAGACTAATAGGAGGTTGCGGTGTAGGGTATGCTAATGGAGTAGTGCATACGCATAGATGGGTGAATGAAAAATCTCTTCACCCATCAGGTCAGTGGAACACAAATCCTGGCCATTAACGGTGACCCACAAGGTTGGGTTGAGGTGCATGGGGCATGACAGGCATAGGTGCATGGGTGGGAATGCATGGTGCAAGGGCTGGGCAGGCATGGTTTAAGGGTGGGCAGCCATGGTACAAGGGCTGGGTAGGCATGGTGCAAGGGCTGGCCTGCAGCTGCACGCGAGCTGGCCTGTATGTGAGTGGGGTGTACACTAAGGGGCACACGGCACAGCATGGGGGGATGCGTGAGGCAGCATATGAGGACACGCAAGGCAGCATATGGGGGCACGTAGGACAGCATGCGGGGGCATACGAGGCATCAAGCAAAGGCACGTGGGGTAGCATACGGGGGCATGAGAGGCAGTACGCAAGGGCACCGAGGCAGCACGAGGGGGTGCGCAAGGCAGCACGCAGGGTTGTGCATTGGGCTGCTAGCTAGTTGGCCAGCACGTGTAGCATGAGTGCTGGCTGGCTAGCCAAAGAGCATAGCATGAGTGCGGGATGGCCTACTGGCTGGCTGGCCAGCACCGGCGGTAAGCGTGCAAAAAATATGATTTTCTAGTGACAATTACAGGAGATTCAACAGTCTAATTTTGACATCCCATATATTTTTGGAATCTTATTTCCAAGTACTATCCATCTGTACGATCATTAAGATCGGATTCCTCTGTATATAAAACGTCAAAATTGGACCCTCTGCTCTCTAGTGCGGGGTTTCCAGGGTTTTTAGGTAGGGGATGAATTTGGGGTATTTGGGTAGGTGGGGAATTTTTCAGGTTTCTAGCAGGCTTACCAGTGCACAGTATACGTATGGGAAAATGTAATTTTTAAGGGATGATTGCGGGAGATCCAATAGTCTGATTTTGACGTGCCATATATTATTAGAATCATATTTTCGAGTACCATCAATTTGTTTGGTCATCTTAACTGGATTCCTTTGTATACAAAAATTCAAAATTGGACCCTCTTCTTTCCCACATAGGGTTTCTAGGGTTTTTTAGGTAGGGGATGTTTCCGAGTTTTCTTAGTCAATCATCATCACTGTTGATCGGAAGTCAGAAGTCGCGTCCAAGATTTGTATCTCATCATAGCCGAAGGAGGGTGACAAAATTGGGTGTCTACAAGTCGCCTTTCCAAGTTGCCCAAATATAAGTTCACTATTGTGGAAATAGACAAACCTGTCATTTGGACACATGTTTCTCCTGATTTCCTATAGGTTATCTCCAAAATAGTGAGATTAATATAAACCTTCACATGTGCATGAGGACGTACTACAACACTCACCTGAAGGCTGATGACATGGACACGCACACGTGTCCACAATCCATCCAGGATCCATGATGCAGTACTTTAAGTTCGTAAGATTATGAAATGATTTTAAGATCACATACTTATAATATAAATAAAATATATCAACTGGTGATTTCTATTGATATTTACCATATTTACACAAAAATAATGTTTTCACACGTGGATCATAATTATAGTTATGCCCCATAGGGCTATATCTGTTAAGTACAAAAAGAATAAAAAATAGAAGATGATACTCCTATCTTCAGTGTGCTCCAAATGCACAATCATCGCACATGCATCTATCCTTGTGCGCAACCAGCTCCTCATCCTAGAGGTCACCTCTGTAGAGAGCCAGATCCTCGATCATAGTTTTTGAAGGATTTCCTAAATCAACATCTAAAAAGGGGCAACAACGGGGAGTGATCTTCCATGAAGCCTAGTGAGGGCTAACACACAAGCAATTATGACAATCTAAGAAAATGCAATAGTATAAATATCCATGCCCAACCATATCAATATGAATGCAAATATATGAATGCAATGACATGATCCATTTATTATCAAGCAATTCTAAGAAACAATTTCTAAGTCCAAAGGGGGTATAAGTGCTACTACAACATTGGTGTTATCCTCAGTTATAAATGTACGTTATCAGTCCCTAGGGATACAAGCTAGTTGCGGGTCAAGAGCGTGCCAGTTCTAGAACCACATCGTTACCCGACAAACCGCTATTAATAACCCTCCCATAATACCACTACATCGAATCCAACATTGCATGTAGGGTATACCCGTCACCGAATCAAACATCGCGTGAGGGTCTGTCATGAAGCTAGCATCTGCGCACCTCAGTCACCAAAAATCATCCCCAATCACAGACCGTCAGACGAGAGGATTAGCCAATATGTAAACCCCTATTGGCAAGGGTTGTAGCACTAGGGTGGTTATCCTAGCCCAATGCATTCTAATATTTCGCAACACATTTCAATCATACTCACACACACTCACCCTGAGCATACAGTGCCACTGGCACCAACCGTTGGCCACCCTATACCCCAGTCTCCACACACACACACACACACACACACAAACACATTCACACACTCACCCTGAGCATGCAGTGCCATCGACAGCAACAGTTGTCCGCCCTGCACCCGTCACCACACACACACACACTCCTGCACCCCAGTCACACACACATACACAACCATAATCCACATTCTCATGCCACATCAATACTTTCCATAAGGAACAAGGTAATAATAATATGCAAAATGACATGATTCACCCATATATGCGATATGATGCAAGCATTTCATAAAAGCATACAAAATCCCCTCACCTCGAGTTCTAGATGGTGGTAAAAAGTTGATGGTTTCGTGTTGCGTGCTCCCATCACTTCTTGATTCCACTCCTAGGATACATAATGCTTTTAGGTTATTCGGTTGTTCATAGAGGAATGGGACACTAGGACTCGTGCCCCAATAAAAGGATTAAAAATTATCTTTAAAGTGGTTCATCGATGGATGCTCACCGGTGGATGATCATCTACCGGTGAGTTCACCGGTGGACATATCCGAAAGGGATGCAAATCCTATCGTATTTTCACCGGTGGATGGTCCCTGCCTTCACCGGCTGGCCAGTGATCATCAGCCGATGAAGTTAAAATCAGGGTTTCCTTGCCCAGATCAGCCCTATAGGCCTTATGACCCTTGTGTATGGTGGTGGGAGTGCATGTTGTTCAGTGGAGTGTCATTTCCCAACTCTATTCATTCTCTCTTTTCTTTTACATAGTTTATAGCTTAGGTTTTTGTGATTTTTAGAGTGGGTTTGTATGTGAGGCACTCACACACACCACACCTAGCTTAGGTTTAGTGTAGTTTCTGAATTTAGTTCAATATAACATCATACTATGGATTTTAAATGGGAAATTGTAGAGGGTTTGAGTAGAACACTAGTCTAGGGTTTAGTTACTCTAATTTTTAGGGTTTGGGATAGGGGTTTCATAGGGATTTGTCCTTAGACCCAAGGTTGAGTGAATAACCTTGCCAAGGTAGATCTTTTACTCTAATTTCCCCTTCCCATTATGTAGTCTTTATGGTTGGGTAGGTGTGATTTGGTTGGGTCTCCATTACTTCCAATAAAGAGCAAAAGGGAAAGAGAGAGAGAGAGAGAGAGAGATTTGTGTGTGTGTGTGTGGATGAGAGATGAGTATATGGGCTTACCTCGAGAATGAAGCCCAAGCCTTCCTCCTTTCTTCCTCCCTTGCTCTCCTTCTCCTTCTTCTTCTTTCTCTCTCTCCTTGTTTCTATTTTGGTAGGAGAAGAAATGAATGGTAAGAATCCTATTTATAGCCACTTAAGTCCCACTAAGGGCTGTTTGGGGATATAATGGGTTTTTACCCAATACTAGGTTATTCCGCTATTCAGCACTAATGGGCCCGTTTCAAGATGTCCCGCCACATTAATCAACTCCCTAACATATTGTTCCATCAATGTGGATGGGTTTGGGGTGCATGATCGTGAGGTCTCGGGTCCTATGAAAAAATAACCCAAAACTGGCTTGTGCACTCACCGTATGGTGTTCACCGATGGATACTCCATCCATCGATGACCATCAGCCGGTGAAGGCTAAACTGGTCACTTTGTATGGAGATCTCTCCTCAGTCTGAGTGGGGCCTTCTTTAGGGTTTCCAATGTGTGTGAGATTCGACTAACCTTCCCCTTCATGTCCGAAATTCCTTCCGATTATTTAAGCATGGGTAATAGGTGCAAGTGGGGTCGCCCTTCCTTCCTCGGCAAAAGACGAATGCAACCCAGTACTCATTGGTACTGGTGTCCTCCAATGTCACACCTGAACATTAAAATAGGAAGTTTTTGGGTTCGGATATAACACCCTCCCCAAAGCTCCATTCGCTGTAAAATAAATAAATTACACTATAATTAGTCAGTGCCAAACATATTCAAGCTTCTCTTATTCATAAGAATAAAATTCAGGAATAAATATGCCCAATCTATGGATAAATGTGAAAAATGAACCCTATAAACTGAATTGGGGAAAAAATGACACCAAGGTTAATCAAAAGAGTGGGGTAAAAAGTGTACATATATAAATGCACACACACACACAAAGACTAGAAATACCAAATTATTACTCAGTCTAAGTTTGGAAATATAATATAGTGTAATAAAGAAGGATCGACATAGGGTGCATCCAATTGAAGGTTACTTCCTCTTCCAACCCAACAATCTTCTTTACAACTTTCCAATTATTGAATTCCAAATAGTCAAACCTCAAACAATGGGGCTCTATTCCAATAAGGACTCTCCAATAGTCAATGGGAGTCAGCCAAACCTGGTACAAAGGCTGAAGCATAGGTTAGTCTTGGCCACCCGACAATAATGTTCTTTGAAAGGTTCACTCTCAACTCTCAACCTAGAAGTTGATTCAAAATTTCTAGGGTTAGCCACAAATTGCATCATTGCAATGTTCGATCAACACTGGGATCCAGTAAGTAGCACATTGTTAGCTTATTCAAGTGGAACACCTTTTGAGCACACTCCTTAATGGGATCGAAGTTATTCCCCCAAAGCTGCTTCATACTACCGATTTTCTCAACATATACAGAATAGGAAAAGAAATAACAGAATCCCATGTGATCTCTATGCCACATAGGCCATCTAGAAGTATGTGAACAAGAATATAAAACATAGAAACACCACACCCACCCACTTTCTTCATTTTGGCCTGAATCCCACAACCTTTGACAGTCTATTGAATGTCGGCATGTGCTTTCTACAGGTCCATTTTGCAAATCAGCTCGACTCTTATATAATCTGATGCAAGCACTCAGATTGAAAAAAAAAAAAAAAAAGACCACCCATCCATGAATGTCCTCTCATGTAATTAAAGGCCCCATGACAAGACCAATTATATCAAAATGACTTCTGTACATGGCAGACCAACAATTTAGAGATAATCTTGCATAAACCAGAGATCAGAGACTAATAGGACTGTACGGTCTTATATCTTCAACCCCATCCAACTTCATCATAGAAGAAATAAATAATATACGTTAGCAAACATCCTAACTTAGCTCAATCATGGAAATGTACTTCAGCAAGCATCCTAACCTAGCTCAATCATGGAATTCTTTCAAGGCTTCCATCATAACACCTCTCACAATGTTCCAGCACTTATTGTAAAATGCTAAAGTAAAACCATCTCGCTAGGGCCAGGCCACATTTCTTACCTCATTGTGCTCAAATCTTCCTCAGTAAATTTTTTGACTCATTGTTTCCCATCAATAATGGCAAGCTAAGAAATTTCAACTTCCAAATGGCATGAATATATCTCAGAAAATGATCCTCTAGCTCTAGAACCTTTTAGCAGATTTGGGGCTCCATTTTCCTTGACATTAGAAGCAAGCTATCCTCAATCTCCTCTCGTTGTATTGATTTGTAACACCTTGAAATTGGAAGCAGTTGAACTCAGTGCCAGGACCTAGTTGGCATAGGAAGATAGGCTACCTTACTGTAGTGGATCCATTTGTATAGTAGGAAGAGAGTGAAGTTTGGCAATCCTCTAGTCAGGAAGAGGTGTAAAATGGTCAAAATAGGAGTGGACCAGTCCTACATTGGGTGGACCCAAACGTTAGGACAGCAAATGAGCTAAAATGGGAAAACCGGCAGGTTATCCAGCTACCAACCAACGGCAGAATGCAGGAAATTTTGGGCTGAATTATAAAAGAAAGAACTAGCCACTGTCCACGGTTCACTTTCTTGCTGCACAATTTAGTGAACAGCAAAGGGAAAGGAGAAGGGAGAAAAGAAAGAAAGGAAGAAGAAGGTTGTGCATCTGGCTGCTGTACGTACTACTGTATCTGCAGAATTAAGGTAAGAAAACTACTCTTTAATGGCTGAACAATAGGTGAATTTAGTTAGGGTTAGGGGTTTCAATGGTTTAGGGGATTGCAGCCCCTATGGATTGAATTCAGTACCTGTAGCTGAATCCCTTACGGGTTTAGGGATGCTATTTAAAGTAAATCCATCCCTGCAAACCTAAAACAAAGGGATTTTTCTGTTCATAAGGAATTCATGCAAATTGGGACTAAATTGAGGTAGTATATTGCTAAAATTCTGCAGAAAAAGCGTAGGCAGAATTTTATAATTTTCAGATTTTAGAAATTGATAAGTATTGGTCTGAATTCTTGCCTAAAACCTATTGTTAAGCTTGATTGGGGTTGGGATTTAAGTACTGCTACTGTATACCTAGCAGTCCGACCCTAATTGAGTGGCTAATTTTGGGGAAAATGAATTCATCTGTTCAACCTAACCTATTATGATCAATTATGAATTTTATTTAAATTAGGACAATAAAAGTACATCCTTGCAGCCTATTATTGGACTTGTTTGGAGGTGGAACTTGATCGGGATTACTATATTTCATTCAATTAAGGTTAATTAAATGATTAATTAAAGGAAAATTTGTTAGAGATATTAGTTATGTTTCACTAAGGGTAGTTTAGTAATTTGTCGTATTATGTATGTTTATTTTTTTCCCTTTTCTCCTCAGGGAGGTATGTGTAATTTCTTTTAAATATATTAGTGAAGCAATATATTTGGTGTTAGTGAGATTCTACTCACAACATACCATTCAAACACACCATCCCCCCCTCTCCTTCTATAACACCATAAATCTCACCTTTTTACATTAACTGTGAACAGGAAAGAGTAACAGGCTAGAGAGGCCAACACTACCTTGGCTGGCAGTAGTGGAATGACAAAAATGGAAGAATGACCCAACATGCACCTGTGCATTCTACCAACAGTGTTGGAGGAATCAGCAAGAAAAGTGGGCCATAAGATAGATATTTACCTTTAATAAGGATTGGTAATGATACATGATTGAACAAACTTAAAGGGAGACAAGTCTAGTTCAACTGGCTAGAGAGCTATGGGCATGACAGGTAGGCCTATCGACTGGACAAAATGGCCAGAATTGATTGAAATGGGTCCCACTCTTTGAATTTGGCACGTGGACCTATTTCCATGGGTTTGTTATGATTAAATAGGTTAAATAATAAAATTAAAAAATAAAAAATCATAATTTAAAGATGGGTACATAATTAGTTATTTATGGATTTATAATATCATACAATATAAGTAATATGATTTTACTTATATATATATAATATATATTTTATTCTATACAATATAAGGGGATAGTGGAACATTCCACTAAGGATAGTGGGACTGTATAAGGGCCACCACCGACTATATTTCTCACTTAGTCACCATTTGGACAGCAAGAGGAAGAAAGGAGAAAAGAAGAGAAGAGAAGAGAGGGAAATTAGGGAGGAGATCGATTTGCTTGGGAAGCTACTGCAAGGTTCAGCATAAAGGTAAGAGATTCTCACATATTTGAACCTATAACAAGAGAAATTTCAGAAATTAGGATGGGTATGAACCGATTTGGGCTGGAACTTGTGGAATGGAAGAAATTCTGGAAAATTTCACTATATGGAGTATAATTTCTCCGTTCTTGATGGATTAATTGGGAGAAATGAAATAATTTTGCATAAGGATATATATACCATGGCCGATTGGGGTTAGAATGTGAGAATTCTCATCTAAAACCTCAAAACAGTATGCTTTAGAAAAAAAGTGAAAACTCCCTTTGAATTTGTTGATTGAGGACTCTAAGGGTACATGCAAGTTGATTGAGGTTTGATTCTTCACATGAAAAGTGAATTTAAAGGTGGATTTCATGCAATCTTACATTGAGTTTTGATCATGAAAATTTTACTTTGATTTATACTTGTGGATGAAAATATGTAAACTTGAGGCTGAATATGAAATAATCTGCTGAATTCGGTATTTAAAATAATAAATTAAAAATAAAATTGGTGGTTGGACTAAGAAAAGAATGGAATGTGTTATTGTTATGAGAATATAGTTCATGAATACAGGGACATTGACGATAACAGAGGTGAAAACCAGCAAAGAAATTGGCAGAATCGAATTTCTATAGAAAATGAACAATATGCGAGAGATATCAGGCCGATTGGTCCCAATGTCTCTAGTCGGTCAAGCTTTCAGAGACCATTTATGCCCTCAGATTTTGATAGCAATGTGTGGTTTTGAGAGGGGACTTGCAGGGCTTATTAGGGTGTGTGTGCTTGAGCTCTTGAATCTAAAGTTATAAATGTATGGATAATTTTGATTTTAGGATTTCCAATTAACTGTGAGGGAAAAAGTTTAGCACCTGGAAAAGTGAAAATTGATTCAGATTGTCCAGATGAATGGGTGCCCCTCTATCTTCTTTTGGTGTGTTTATTATTTGTTGCTCATGCATTTAATTTTTTGTGTAAGTGTATATGCATTTACCTTCATTTGATTATGTTATGGCTCTATTATATTGGAATGGATGGCATGTGATACATGAAAGGTAAGACAGGTAAGATGGGTCACGGGCAGGTGCCCATGTTTGCATATGTGATTTGGTTGACTGATTGTGCATCATGTAGTATATTGGGCTAAGTATCATAACCGTAAGTGCTACACCCCTTGTCCGTAGAGGGTTAGGTACGAACTAATCCCGATATGTGGTTGCCTGATCAGCAGTGCACTGTGAGTGGTACTATGTACTATACTAGAAATGGATATGAGATAGGATACGACGTACTATTTGCCTGGTGGATATTATTATACGAGGTTGCCATCTAGGGGTTAGCCGGGGGACCAAGGCTCTGACTGGGACTACCTGCAACGAGCTTGTATTCCTAAGGGCCTAATGTATAGGATAGAGAATGCCACCTACGTTGTGTAGCACTATACCCATAGGTGATGAGACCTAGTAATGGACTAGGAAAATTTGTATAGTTAATAAATGGATTCATGAGCATCATCTCTATATGTAGAGCATGCATTGCATATGGATGCGTGTGTTTTGTATACCCCATTCATCACTGAGCATTACCAATGCTCATCCCCTTTTTCCTTTGATCTATAGATGAGGAGAGCAGTCACCTACATGCTACTAGTATTGAGCATGATGCTATGGTTATGGATCAATTGGCATGTACTCTGGATTTTGATGATTTCAATCATGGACCTGAT
Source organism: Macadamia integrifolia (assembly GCF_013358625.1). NCBI lineage: Eukaryota > Viridiplantae > Streptophyta > Magnoliopsida > Proteales > Proteaceae > Macadamia > Macadamia integrifolia. The sequence continues at coordinate 23,482,273 of NC_056561.1, read as the reverse complement.
TGTGAATGCGATGATTGTGTTTATGGTGGACAATTATCTTAAGATATGATATTATAATCATTTATTTTTGTGTATATATGAGGATGGATGTGGAGACCAATTTTTGATGGCTTGACAGGTGGAAGAATTCTTTTGTGTATATATATTTTGATACTTGGATTACTGTATTATAATAGATTACTATAAGTAAATTCTGAAAGTTTTGGACATATATTATCTGGTACCACATAGATGCACTGGGTGGGTATTAACCTTACTTGATTTTATATCATCCGCCATAAATTCTTCTGATTCTGACTATTTATATCATTTGGATGTAGTGTTGTGGACTCTCCTAGTGTAGGATTCTAGGGTAAACAAGCTGACTGGGTATGGTAAGGAATCCAGTGCTGGCAAGGTGAGGTATGAGTCCTTCTCCCTCTTCTACTTCTCCTTCTTCTTCTCCAACACTCATCTCATTGTTCTTCCTCATCTACATATTCTAACTTGGTATCAAAGCATATAAGGTTGGTTTGAGAGTCGAACTACTAGTCTCCTCCCTTCTTCTCTTTTCTTTGGAACCCTAGGTTACAAAGGGGTTCCAAGAAAAGGGACTTCTATGTAAGAAGATTGAAGAAACCTCGAAAGAGGCATGCAAGGAGACCATGGGGACACCAAGGGGATTTTTTCTTTGAAGAAAGAGACATTTGAAGGTTGCAAGAAGCAAAACCAAGTCTAGGTAAGGGTAATGCCAGCCTCGTATAACAACAACTGCCTAGCACAGTTGGTGAGCAATGGTGAGCAAAAAACCTATACTCACCAAGAGGTCTCAAGTTTGAGCCTCCTGGCTATTACTACTTCCCTCCCTACCTATCAAGAAAAAAAAAACCTAGCTCGGAACCTTTTTTCTCTTTCTTTCTCATCTGGTTAGCTTTGGAGCTAAGACCAACTCATTTGGATCTCCCTTGTGTGCACTTTCACCCCTCTTAGTTTTGTTGCAAGCCTCCTTGAGTTGAGGATATACAACTCAACTCATTGTTGCACACAGGGTACCGCCAACCCTAATTTTTGCCCTTTTTTTGCCTCTGAAATGTGGCTGTGATGCTTCTGACTACTATATATTGTTAACATATTATGTTTTAGGGCTATTGTGCTCCTATGTGTTTGTTATGATCCTACCCCTTGAAGAAGGTAGATGGTGTGAATCCTTTGTTTGAAGTGTTTGCTTGGTTTGGCTATTCGAATTTTTTTTTAGTGGGTAGAGTGTGTACTCTCCATTGTATTTGTGACTCCTCATCTACACCATGTCTGAAGATGGACTTGAAGCCCGCTTTGGTGATGTTTTAGCCAGTGTATCAAGTGGTGCTGCTCCTACTCCTATGGTTTTTGACAACCCACATACTTAGATCTCTATTGTGAAGTTGGACGACGCCAACTATTTGAATTGGGCTCATTCTGTGAAGTTTTTCTTACAGAGTAGGTGAAAGCTAGGATATGTTACAGGTACCATTAAGGCTTCTAAATCAGAAGACTTGATATATCCAAAGTGGGAGATTGAAAACTTCACTGCTTTTCATGAAACCTGGGATTGGAAGAAGGTTTATGAGGAAAGAAACTACCAAGGATATTTGGGACAGTATTACTAAAACTTTTGACCATGTGGGTGACTTGGCCAAAATTTATTAACTTCAGAAGGTCATTGGCATGAAGCAAGAAGATAGGAATTTTTGAGTACTACAACACTTTTCTTTAGTCTCTGGGAGGAGTATGATCACTATAGGGACCTCCAACTATCTAATCTTGAGGATGAAGCTAAGGTTTACTGGATACTTGAGAAGAAATGGGTTCTTATTTTGCATGGTGGTTTGAATCCCGAGTATGAGGCGATTCAAATATAGATATTGGGTCGGTCTCCACTTCCATCCCTTGATGAAGTGTGTAGCTATTTACAGAGTGAGGAGACCAGGCGAGTGGCCATGGAGTTTTGTCGTCCCTCTTGAGCGGTCAGCTCTTTTTTTGGATAAATAAATAATTTATTACCAAATGAAGAGAAAAGAAAAATATAGCCCCAAAAAAGGGAGGGAGAGGGAAGCAAGCAAGGTCAAGGAGAATTACTAGTCCTATCGATGGAGTTTGGGAGCTCCCAAGAGTTTACAAGAGGAATTACAAGTGGCTGCACACCGAGAGACTTTTGCTTTGACATCAAAGAAGATGGAGTTCTAAATCTTATCAAGAGAGCAAGAGTTGGAAGTCCATTTCCTATGATTCCTTTCCATCCAAATCTGGTTTATCATAGCACAGAATGCAAGTCTTCCCACAGTGTCATTAATGGTCTTTCCATGAAATGTCATATCCATCCAAATCCATTCACGGTGGAATGAAAGGATTGTCCTATCGAATGTACAGCATTTACGAAGGATCCCTTTTCAAATGGATGAAGAGATACTACAAGCGATGAAGAGGTGCTCAATAGTCTTTGTCTCCATGCCACATAGGGGTGCACAATGGATCTATAAGAATGCCTCTTTGAATGAGGAAGTAGTTTTTGGGCAAGGACTTAGTAAAAACTCTCTGGGCCATAATTCTTAACAAACTCCCAAGCTGCCTTAGGCTTCCAGAGAATGGCGCCTGGTCTAAGCTGCTGGGATGGAGGGATGACCGACAGAGAATTCCAAATATCCACTAATTAAGTCATAGACTAGGTTGGAACGGACCAATTGTTTGAAGATTGGATATCTGCTACAAGGTAAATTTTGAGAGGTCTGAGTCATAAATCCTTCTGGCACTTAAAATGTGATACAAGATTCCCATAAGGTGCTAGGGATTGAGCTAAAGAAAGGTGTTAGATCCATTACCAATCTTAGATGAAATAGTAGGAGTTATGGTTGGTCTAATGGCAATAATTTTACGCCAAACCCATGATGCATCAGTCAAAATTTTCAATCCAATAGGTGTCCGGTTTGAAGGGGTTTGAATAGATCCAATCAACCCAGATACTCTTCTTTTTATTGATGATCTTCCAAGCTAATTTTATGATATCAGCCAGATTCACATCCTTGATCCTTCTCAAANAAGGTCTTCTCCATCCCCTCTACCCCATTTCATGGGTGCTAAAGGATCTTGTGCAATTCCACTAAAATAGGGAGGCCTAAAATTCTGAAACTTCTCCATCAGCTTCACATTATCATGGCCCTAGACACATGACTTGGCTTTGTGGTGTCATTTGCCTCTGTGGAAATGGTATGCCAGGCTGTGGCGTAGATTGCATAATAGAGCCTTCCAGATGAGATGTGGGGTGAGCTATAGGTGTAGGGACTTATTGTGCCTGGGAAACAGCTGGAGGGGCAACATTAGGTACTGGCTGTGCTGATGGAGTAGCATGTCCCTCATGAGTTTGAAGCATAGCATTGACTTGTGCATTCAGCCCCGTTATAAAGTCATGTCATAAAGTCTAGTTGTTGTTGTTGCAAGCCTTGCATCAACCCTTGTAACATCACATTTTGTTGTTGTTGTAGTCCTTGCAACATGTGTTGCCCATGATTGAAGTTACATCTTGGGCATCTGTATAGGTGGAGCATGTGGGGCTCTCGACATAGTGGTATTGGGCATTGCTTTCTGATTGGGCTCAGGAGGTGGTGATAGGTCAGTAATAGATCTAGTGGCACGACGTTGCCTTTTAGGTGGTCGTCCCACTTGTATTCAGGCCTTCTTCGGTGCCATAGAAATTTCCTGTTTTAAGAAGACACAGTCAATTCCATCCAAATTGCACCATCTAAACTGAATTTAAACATGCATAGAAATTCATTTGATAATCCATGCATACATAAAAATATCATCCCATTCGGGAAATTTTAACTCCACCCCCCTTTGGAGTATGTTTTCTATGATCTCATATTACTTGTCTACAATTGTCATGAACTTGAACATGAAATGTCTTCCTTATAATTATAGATCCTAATGGAAGACTTGTAAGTTTTCTTGAGTTTTCCTCTTGGAATGATTTTATTATAAAACTCAATGTGTTAATGTTTTCCCCCACTTTAGCCTTTGAAAATGAAAATCAATGCTCAATTGATTGTTTACTTAATAGGTCATAAGTGGGGTATTTATGTAGGTGATTATCAATCCTAAACTAAGGAGGAGTATAATCAAATTTGGGAGAGAAATATGGTATACAAGACATACTTTTCCCCTACTAGTAATTACTGCTTCCTACCGGTAGTTACCGCTTTGCCACTGTTGATCTTGGTCTAATGAATTTCTAACCACAGAACTGATAAGTACCGCTTCCTGCTAGGATTATCTCTTCATCACTGTTGGTCATTTTTTGATGAATTTCTAATCATAGAACTGAACCGATAAGTACCGCTTCCTACAGGTAGTTACCGTTTCACCTTTGTTGATAATTTTCTGATAAGTTTTTAATCATAGAGCTGAACTAGTAAGTACCGCTTCCTACCATTAGTTACCGTTTTGCCTTTGTCGATCATTTTCTGATGAATTTCTAAGCATAGAACTGAACTGGTAATTACCACTTCCTACCGGTAGTTACCGCAAGGACTCTGTTTCTGGCCTAACAGACTGCGTTTATTCAAATAGGCATAACTTTTGCATACGAGGTCCGGTTGACCTGATTCGGTTGCATTGGCTCCATAAATCAATGCTCTACATTTTTTATGTTGAACTTGACTTCAAAATCTATCATTTAGTACAACTAAAATTCCCTTGAGTAAGAGCCTTGCTGTTATCTCAGCCAAAGGTTGTTGTTTTGGCTTGTGTTTCTTCTTCCTAGTCTCTTGAAGTCTCTTTCTCTTTCCTAGGGTGGAAGAATTATGTTATTATTACTGGGATTATCCATGTTGTTGGCTTTGGCACTCAACTTGTCCCCTATGTGTGAACTATGAGTTATGTATTTATATTTAAGAGTTTATTAATAGCCTAATCACTAGTGTACCATTTCATAAGTTTATGACTTAAAGCAGAATATCATACTGTGATACCACTCATTGTCACACCCTACCTCTACTCATCTTGAGGCTGGTGACATGGACAATCACAAATGTCCACAATCCATCTAGGATCCACAACGTTGTACTTTAAGTTCATAAGATTATGAAATAATTCTAAAATCACATACTTATAATATAAATAAAATGCCTCAAACTGATATTTTTAAAATCACATACTGATACCACTCATTGTCACACCCCACCTCCATTCATCTTGATGCTAGTGACATGGACATGCGAACGTGTCCACAATCCATCCAGGATCCACGACGTAGTATTTTAAATTAATAAGATTGTGAAATGATTTTAAAATTACATACTTATAATATAAACAAAATATATCAAACTGGGGATTTCTATTGATATTTACCATATTTACACACAATGAGTGTTTTCACATTTGGATCATAATTTCAGTTATGCCCCATAAGGCCATATTTGATACGTACAAAAAGAATAAAAAATAGTAGATGATACTCCCATCTCAGCATGCTCTATATGCACAATCATCACACACACACATCCATCCTCATGTGCAACCAGCTCCTCATCCCAGAGGTGACCTCTGTAAAGAGCTGGATCCTCAAGCCACAATTTTTGAAGGGTTCCTTGAATTAATATCTAAAAAAGGGGCAACAATGGGGGTAAGCTTCCACGAAGCCCAGTGAGGGGTAACACACACACATACAAGCAATCATAACAATCCAAGAAAAATACAATAATATAAATATCCATGCCCAACCACATCAATATGAATGCAATGACATGATCCATTTATTATCAAACAATTCTAAGCGATAAATTTCTAAGTCCAAAGGGGGTATAAGTGCTACTGCAACATAAGTGTTATCCTCGGTCATAAATGTACGTTATCAGTCCCCAGGGATACCAGCTAGGATCAGAGAGTGTCGATTCTGGAACCACATTGTTACCCTGCAAACCCTATTAATAACCATCCTCTAATATCACTACATCAAATCCAACATCGCATGTAAGGTATACCCATCACCAAATCCAACACCACATGTGGGTTTGTCATAACGTCGCTATCTGCACACTTCAGTCACAGGAAATCATCCCCAACCTCAGACCGTCGGATGAAAGGATTATCCAATACGTAAAGCCCTATTGGTAAGGGTTGTAGCACCAGGGTGGTTATCCTAGTCCAATGCATTCTAATATACCACAACACATTTTAATCAAACACACACACACATCCTAGGCATGTAGTGTTGTCGACACCAATCGTTGGTCACCCTGTACCCCAGTCTCCACACCCACCCACACACACACACTCACCCTAAGCATGCAATGTCCACAGCACCAATTGTTGGCCACCCTGCACCCCCAATCTCTATATGCACACACACACTCACCTTGAGCATGCAGTGTCGTCGGCACCAACTGTAGGCCACCCTGCATCTTAGTCTTCACATATACACACACACTCACCCTGCGCATGCAGTGTGGTAGGCACCCACCCCTGGCCACCCTACATCCCAGTCACACACACATGCACAACCATAATCCACATTTTCATGCCACATCAACAATTTCCACAAGTAAAAAGATAATAATATGTAAATTGACATAATTCATCAACATATGCATTATGATGTAGTAAATTCACGTAAGCACATAAAATCTCCTCACCTCGAATCTTAAACGGTGGTAGGTAGTCGACCATCTTGTGCCACGTGCTCCAGTTGCTTCTCGGTTCCACTCCTAGGTAAATAGTGTTTATTCGATTATCCTTTGAGGATTTAACCAAAAAAAAGTTATCCATAGAGGAGTGGGACACTAAGAATCGTGCCCTAATAAAAAGGATTAAAAATCAGCCTTAAAAAGGTTCTCACCTGTGGATGGTTCCTGTCTTCACCAACTGGTCAGTGACCATTAGCGGGTGATGCTAAAACCAGGGTTTCCTTGCCCAAATCGGTCCTATAGGCCTTGTGGCCCCTTTGTATGGTGGTGGGAGTGTGTGTTTTTCAGTGGGTTGTCATTTTTGAACTCCTTTCCTCCTTCCCACCTTTCACACAGTTTTATAGCTTGGGGTTTTTATGATTTGTAGGGTTAGTTTGTATGTGAGGAACTCTCACACGTGACACCTAGCTTAGGTTTAATGTAGTTACTAAATTTAGTTCAATATAGCATCATACCATAGGTTTTGGAGGGGAAATGTAGAGGGTTTGGGTAGAACACTTGTTCTAGGGTTTAGTTACCTCAATTTGGGGATTTCAAGTTGGAAAATCATGAAGGAGAGTTCATAGACTCAAATTGATCCATTAATCTTTCTAAGATAAGTCTCCTACACCAAAGCCCTCTTGTACCCTTTACAAGAGGGAAGGTGGGTTTTAGGAAAATTTTCCATTTCTAGGTTTTGTGTTGCCCAAATTGAGGTTTGAAATGGGGATTTCACTAGAGAGGGTTCATGGGTTCAAATTGAACCATTAATCTTGCTAAGATAAGCCCCAACTTCAAATCCCACTCCCAAATTAGTAGTTTGACAAATGGGGGGGTGAGAATCGGTTTGGGGTTTTCTCTATTGGCTCAAAAGAGTAGAAATGGAAGGGAGAGAGAGAGATGATACAATTAGAAGGTAGAGAGGGAGACAGCTTACCTTAGATGGATAGGTGCTCCCCTTGCTCCTCTCTTCTTCCTCTTCCCTTGCTCTTCTCCTTCTTCTTCTTCTTCTTCTCCTTTCTCCCTTCTCTCGCTTTTAGTTGGTAGGAATGAAAGGAATAGGCAAAGATTTCTATTTATATATTCACTTAAGTTAACTATAGGCTGTTTGGCAAAATAATGGGTCCCTTTACTACTTTAAATTATAATTTGGGATAACGGGCCCCATCTCACAGTATATTTTATTATTTAAGCCTCAAGAATTTTCCCGTGAAGTGTGAGAGCTTGACTAACCTTGTCTTCTATGGTCGAAACCCCTTCCAATTTTTTAAGCATGAGTAGCAGGTGCAAGTGGGATCATCCTTCCATTCTTGGCAAAATAGGGCTGCGTCCTATGGTGCCTCATCTGTACATTTAGAATTGGAATTTTAGGGCGCGGGGTAGACAATAATTAAAAAGAAAAGGATGTTTTAAAATAAAATAAAAGAAATCAATTAAATAAAATCCCTTTACTAATAACAAGATTTGAACCTAGGACTTCTAGATAATCAAGGTACTAACCGCTAGGCTAACTCATCAAGTCATTAATTAAATCCTAACTTTAAATATTTAAAGCAAGGTTAGGAAAATAATATAAAAATATATATAATCTAATGTTCCAAAATTTAAGGCATTACACGCCCACTTTTAACCCATCCTCCTCTAACCCGACTCAGTTCTTACCCATGCCAATCTATTATGACCCCGATATCCACTTTTGTCCCTTAGGCCTTCGTCCCAACCAGAAAAAAGCTCCCCTGCCACCTCCCCCCTTTCTCCTTTGCAGGTGCGCGGCACTCCATCTCGCCTAGCCATCCCTTACCACCTATCTCCCCTATAACTTCTCTGTGTTGTTCGAATCTTACACTCACCTTGCAACCACTACGTATGTTGCCTCTGCTGAAGTTGAAGTTGAAGAATCTCCCTCTCTACTTGTGACCTCTGCCTCCTTTGTTGTTGAAGGCATCTCTTCTTTGCTCGTGAGTCCCATTAGACACACTTCTATGGATTCCATTGCTTCCTCATTTGCTACATCCTCGTCCTTACTTGCTACTCCCTCCTCTGCCCTCGAGGGATCGACCTTTGTTACCGTCAATGCAATTAATATTGATAATACTCCCCCTGAGGTCGGGTTTGATGCTTCCCTTGAGAATAATGGTCCTTTGGCTCCTACCACCAAGCTGTCTGCTACCCCTGAGGGCATTGGTATTGCATCTACACTCGACAACCCTTCTCCTCTTAAGAACGCCTTGTTGTCAATCATCTTTGCTACTACTCCCTCTCAGACAATGCTTCATTCTGGCCTTGAGAACACTTCTACATTGGGTAATCTTCTCCTTATGAGAACACTTTGTTGCCCGAGGTTAAAAATGGCTCCTCTCTGATTTTCTCCATTGCCTTCCTTCTAGAGAAGCCTGATAATTGGACTATAGTGTTGCACTTGAAGGTAACAAATGGCATCCAGATTGATAATGCCCCCTCCCATATTAGGTTGTGATGCGGTAAAAATTGATCGGGTGATCTTCCCTACAACTCTTGATGCTCCAATCGACTTGCACAGAAGAGAAGACAGGGGAGAGCCGGGCTGATCCGACAGGGGACTCTCTGATGCCTAAGTCAGATCTTTCCATAGCAAACGCTCAAGAGAGCTATTCCAGTCAAAAAAAGTGATTGATTGATCCCCTATGATGGAGGCATACCTTGGTATTTATAGGCTGCTGATGGAGAGAGGAAAGGCATTTGTGGAGAGTCTTGTTTAGGCATAGAGTCCTTGAGGGGAGTGGCTCTGTGATTTTGGAAATATTTTAGATTTTAGGGCATGTTCTGGGAATATTCATCATTGATCTCAGAGGTGCAAGTCGTGAGAGGGATGGACACCTCTGATGACGTGTAGTGGATAGAGTCCTACCCCTATGATTAGGGATCACGTCCCTTGAATGTAGGAGTGAATGTGTGCACGTTTCTGGGTGCCTTATTTGGCTGTTCCAAGCCGAGGTGATAGGTTGGCATGAGAAGAGGCCGAGGTGGCTGCTAGGCATGGAGAGAGGCCAAGGAGGTAGCACGGCCTGATGGAGGGCTGAGGTGGCAGCACGGCCTGATGGAGGGCCGAGGTGACAGCACGACCTGATGGAGGGCAGAGGTGGCAGCGCGACTTGATAAAGAGCAGAGGTAGCAGCACGGCCTGATGGGGGGCCAAGGTGGTAGCCTGACTTGATGAGATGCTGAGGTGGCAGCATGACTTGATGAAGGGCCGAGCCACAGCATTGGTCATGACGATCCCTACCTATGCCGTGGTTGAGAAGAAATACCCTCATCACCAGCTCCCCACTCTAGCAGTTTGGATCGATCTGCTAGAGTATTTAATTCGATCTTGATTTTCGTACGACATGTACTGTCTATTCGATGCAAAATGTGGTGCCTCACTTTCTCAATCGAGGCTGCTCAACGGTTCAAGGACGTGGCTGTTGCTTGTTCAAAGGCGGAGGAGGAGGCAAAGCACCTTCATGGGGAGCTGTACAAGATCACAAGCCAACTAGAGGTTGAGAAGAAAATGGCCCGGTTTGAGGAGGTCCGTGCTAATGATGTCGAGTTGATAACTGGAGAGCTGAAACAAGAGGTTGCTAAGTAGCTCAATGCCAACAACTTGATGAAGGAGAATGATGCTCTCTAGGATGAGTTGTTCAAGAATCAGGGTGCTTGCAAGGAGGAGGAGGAACTCGCAGCTAGGGTTGGTGAGCTGGAAAGGCAACACCGGGCTGAGCTAGAGGCCAATGAGGTGGTTGAACCCCTAGGCCTATCAGAAGTGGTTGGTTGACATTAACATTGCTTCGTTTCTGGTCAGCTCAGACAATGCCATCCGGTTCATCCTGAGTAAGATGCCAGGCTACAATCTGATGGACAATGAGTAGCGGGTTCCTGCCCCTACTACTTCGGTGTAGCTCGACGGCTCAATCAACGTTGGTGAAGAGGTGACCCGACTCGAAGGATAGGCAAGTGAAGAGCTAGGCCCATAGATTAGCCCCCCGAAATTAGCCTTGTATATAAATATATATTTTTTATGTAGATGTCTCCTTCGGGAGTGATGTACTTTGAGGGATTTTTTCCCCTTTTTGATGAATGGAAAATTTGTTTTGATTCATCTCTCAGCATTCTTTTGCTTCTTTCTTTATTTTCTTATACTTTGAGCCGGTTTGAAATGAGTAACTGTTGGAAGAATAAGGACCAGTACAGTAAACCCTAAACCCTAAACCTTAAAATCTTAAAGCCTAAATCCTAAATCCTAAACCCTAAACTCCAAACCCTAAACCCAAAATCCTAAACCCCAAACCTAAACCCTAAACACTGAATCTTAAACCCAAATCCATAAACCCTACACCCTAAACCATAAACCCTATACTCAAAACCCATGACCCTAAACTCAAAACCCTTAATCCCAAAACGTATACCCTGAACTGTAAACCCGAAACCCTAAAGCCTAAAGCCTTAAAACCTAAAGCCGACACCCTAAACACAACACTGTACATCCTAAACCCTAAACCCTAAACTATATTCCCCAAACACTAAACCCTAAACCCTAAATCCTAAACCATAAATCCATGAGGCCTAAACCTAAAACCAAAATTCCTTAACCTAAACCCTAAGCCATAAAGGCCTAAAACCCTAGACCCTAAACCCCAAACTCTTAACCACAAACCCTGAACACAAAATCCTAAACCCTAAACCCTAAACCCTAAACCCTATGCCTTATAGCCTAAAGCCTCTACCCTAAACCCTAAATCCTAAACCCTAAACCCAAACCCTAAATCGTAAACCGTAAACCTTAAAAACTAAACCCTAATCCCTAAATGCTAAATCCTGAAACCTAAACCAGAAAATGACAATCTAAGCCCTATTATCTTCATTGTTTTCTAAGAAACTGTAACTTAAGTCTTTGGCTCTGATATGAATTATTAATCTTACGATTTTTTCTCTAATATTGAATTTACTTTAAATTATTATGCAAGTTAGTTGATTAGTTAGAGAGTCACGACGAGACAATGACAGTCTAAGTGAAATAATCTCCAATGTTTGCTGAGTAAATCTAACTTATGGCTTAGCCTATGATACTAATTGCAATTCATTTTATTCGTATGTGAGGTATGACGAGACAATGACGGTTAAAGTCTAATAATCTCCATAGTTTGCTAAGTGACTCAAACTTATACAGTTAGATTTTAAGAAATTAGGGAAATACAAGTTCAGGTCTCCCAATTTTCCTCAATTTCATGGGTTTACAAGTAACATGCAAATCGAGAATCAAATTTTCTCCTTGAGTGGACCAATTCTCTCTCTATGGTAGGGGAACTAATGGTAACAAAACATGGGTTTCTTTGTAGTTAGGTTTGAAGAAAAATCAAAGATCAAGATTTAGACAAGAATAGACATTTCTATAGATCCAACCAAGAATTAATGTTACGTACTTTCGATAGGCCCAAATTAAAACCGATTACCCCTCTTAGGCAGCCTAGAGAATTCTAAAAATATTTGCCATATCTAACCAGCACAAGTTCCCAATAATTGGGACTAAACAATAACTGTTTAATTTAATTTGGTCCAAAAAAAAAAATAATACATATATAGTCCATATGAATTGAATCTCAAACTTATATAAAGAATATTAGATTTTGGTCAGAGTTGGGGTCCCATATTGAGTCCCAAGAAAAATACTAATGGATCCCAAAAACCTTAAATATTGGATCACATATGAAGAAATCAAAAGATAAGAGGACATCATTACCTGAAGAGGGTAGAAAATAGAAGAGTAGGCAACAAAATCCCCCTTCCCTTTCTTTCTTTCTTTCTTTCTCTCTCACAATCCTATCTTCTTTCCTCCCTTTCTTTCTTTCTTTTATAGCCCACATCTCTCTCTTTTCCCCTCTTCACGACTCTTTCTCTTTCCCACGCTTCTCTTCTTTTTTCTTTCTCTCACGTCTCTCTCTCTTCCCCACAATTTTCTTCTATTTCCTCCCTCTCTCTCTCTCTCTCTCTCTCTCTCTCTCTCTCTCTTCTAACTTCATGATTTGTCTAAATGGGGTTGGGGTCCACAAAGAATGTTTTAAGAACTAAAATAAAGAATCTTAAAAATAAAAGAAAAGAATCTAAAATGTAAAAGAACAGAATTCAATTAAATAAAACTCTCTTATTTACTCTACTAACAAGATTTGAACCTATGACCTCTAATTAGTCAAGGTACTCTAACCACTAGGCTAACTCATTAAGTCATTAAAATAAAGCTTAACTTAAAATATTTAACAAAGCTTAGAAAATAGCATAACAAAATATATAATCTAAGGTTCCAAAATTTGGGGCATTACACACCCTGTTGAGATATATGCCTGATGTCACCAATGGCTGAGAGATAAGGACAGAGTCCAATGTTGGGAGCTGTTGGCTTGAAAGTCTAAGATAAGAAGAGCTTGTGCTAACTGATTTGGATGTATCAGCAGGGGAACTAGGGTTGAAAGGTACCACCCTACTACTTGCACCAGGCAATGATGCTTGTTGTAGATTGATTAGATGCCACTCTATCGTGAGAGTTGTTTGTTTGTATTGAGTGAGAGTTGTTTGTTTCCATTTAGAGAGTGATCCTTAGGTACTTGTCCACCTTGAAATTGAAATTGATTTTCCTTTTTTTTTCTTAGGGTAGACTTTCAAAGTTTAATTGGCACCTTCATTAACAAACTCAAAGCGTGAATCTAATCATTACCTATAAATGAAATTCATATATATATATATATATATATATATCTGAAGCTTAATTAATTGAACGAGAAGTTACATATACCGATGGGAATTCTTAAGTGAAATCAAAAGATTGTTATAAATATTCATCAATTATGTATGTGGAAAATTCTTATGTGTGGTCTTTTAGCTAAAATTCTTATGGTGAGTTCACACTTTAGTTCCCATCTATATAGGCTAGTTTTCACTTTGCCTAGTGATTGATTTGGTCTTTGCAGCCAGCAAGAAAGTAGGAGCACTATTATTATCAATTAAACACCCGCACAATCTGAGTAAATAGGTCCTTTAATGGATTTGATCATACCAGTACAAGTTTAGTCATACATTCATAGGTGTCCTATAGGATATGTTCATACATTCATAGGATATTTTTGCACCACCATAGGATTAGTTTGTTCCTAAATCACAATACGATAACTTCTTATATTTATAGGATAAAGTTAGTACCTTCATACAATACCTTCTTGCATTTATAGCATGATGCTAATATGTTCATAAATTCTTACATTTATAGTGCTACTAATCCTATGTTTGCCCCATAATAGGATTAGTTTGTTCCTAATACGGTAATTTCTTACATTTATAGGATAAAGTTAGTACCTTCATAGGATACATTCATACGTTTGTAGGTACTGAAAAGTTTCAAGGCAGTTACAAAGAGAAAAATCACCATGATGGAAACCCTTATGGACAATAGAAATCGGGATTTATTTTAGTTGTGCAGTTTTTTCTTAGCCTTACATGGATTTTCCTGACCATTCATTCGCTAGAACATACATGTAAGAGATTTTTTTTTATAGGTAGGGAGGGAAGTTGGTAACAACCAGAAGACTCAAACTTGAGACCTCCTAGTGAGCATGGATTTTTTGCACACCACAACTCACCAACTACGCTAGGCAGTTGTTGTTACATACATGCAGAAGATGGCTTTTATCTGTCATCCGTCTTTTCTTCACTTACCTTGATCTTTTTGGTCCAGATGGATGAAACTTTTCAGGTACTGGAACATTTCAAGGTAGTTGTAGAGAGAGAAAAGCGATAGCAAAGCGGTTACGAGGTGCATCCAAGAATTAAGGATGGAAGGGAGGAGTTTTGATATGTCAAAAGAGATTCAGAATGCAAGAACAATGAAAATATCTAGGGTCAAAATCAAAAGGAAGCCTCTTTCTTGATGTTCCTAGAATCTTTGTAAACTTTCAGTCTTATTTGTTTCACATGTATGGTCTTCCCGGCTTGCATGTATATCCTTTAAAGCTAAGGATGACCTTTCTATGCGGTTGGATAGGACATCAGACTTGGAAAAAAAATTAACAAAAAAACTATACTTGGTATGCTCTTTCAGATTACATTCCTTTTGAAATAACCCTTTTGATGATTTAGGTTGAGTGAAATCAAAATGATAGCTCCAAATGGTCTATTATGGAGATTCCACTTCTGGGAAGAATTCAAATAATGTTTGTCTTTTAGATTTAAATAATTTAACTGTTGAATACTATTGGTCTATTATTTTTTAATTGATTTCTTTGTTAATTTGATATCATTTGTCCACTAGTTGACTTGCAATGTAATAAATCAATCTCCACTAGTTGACCTGTGGCTGACAAATATTTTGCAAAACAAATAACTATTGTTGTGTTAAAGATCCACGCAAGCATTTGTTTGTTAGAAATCTGGTGTAAAATTGCAGGTATACACTATACTCATCTATGATATTGTTGTTTCCTTATCCACTTCCTTAAGGTTTTATGTTATACAATCAGTTATTCTCTTAGTAATTTAATCATATTTGTAACATTCTTGAAAGGTGCTTTAACTATTTTCAAGCTACAAAGTATTAAAGAATATCACATACATGTGTGAATGAATCCTCAATCGAAGCTGTTTAACGGTTAAAGGACATGACTTTCGCTTGTTCAAAGGTGAAGGAGGACATAAAGCACCTTCATGGGGAGTCGCACAAGATCGCAGGCCAGCTGGAGGTTAAGAAGAAAAGGGCCCGATCCGAGGAGGTCCGTGCCAATGATGTCGAGTTGATAACTAGAGAGCTGGAACCGGAGGTTGCTAAGCAGCTCAATGCCAACAATAACTTGATGAAGGAGAATGATGCTCTCTAGGATGAGTTGTCAAAGAATCAGGGCGCTCGCAAGGAGGAGGAGGAGCTCGCAGCTAGGGTTGGTGAGCTAGAAAGGCAACATCAGGCAAAGCTGGAGGCACACTAGGAGGTTGAACCCCCAGGCCTATCAGAAGTGGTTGGCTGACGTTAAAATTGCTTCATTTCTAGTCGGCTCGGATTATGCCGTCCGGTTCATCCTAAGTAAGATGCCAAGCTACGATCTGACAGACTATGAGTAGCGCGTTCCCGCTGCTAATTCGGTGCAACTCGGTGGCTCGATCAACGTGGGTGAAGAGGTGACCCGACTAAAAGGATAGCCAAGTGAAGAGCTAGGGCCGTAGATTAGCCCCCAAGATTAGCCTCATATATATATATATTTTATGTAGATGTCTCCTTCGGGAGGGATGTACTTTGAGGGCTTTTCCACTTTTTTGATTAATGAAAATTTTGTTTTGATGTCATCTCTCAGCATTCTTGTGGTTCTTTCTTTATTTTCTTGTACTTTGAGCGCGGCTTGAAATGAGTAACTGTTGGAAGAATAAGGACCAGTATAGCTGTCTGAGTGTGGCTCCGTTCCCTAGCTGAGCTCAGAATTGATCTTCCATGTCTAGCTTATGAGCTCTTGAGGTGCCAAGCCTGGGCCTAGCCATAAGGGTGCCGAGCTAGGGCTCAATCTTAGAGAATGCCGAGCTAGGGCTCGGTCAGAGGGTGTTGAGCTAGAGCTCAGTCTTAGATGCTGTCGAGCTGTAACTCGGTCTTAGATGATGCCGAGCTGGAGTTCGGTCTTAGATTCTGTCGAATTGGAGCACGGACTTAGATGCTGCCAAGCCTGGGCCTAGCCATAGGGGTGCCGAGCTGGGGCTCAATCTTTTAAGGTGCCTTGCGTTAAGGTCTTTTGTACTGCCGAGCTGGGGTTGGGGCTTGTATGCTTTATTGCATAAGGTCTTGAGGTGCTGAGTCATGCTCGGGCTTGCATGCCTTAATGAGTACTCTTAAGGTGTCGAGTCATGCTCGGGTTTGCATGCTTTAGTACGTAAGGGCTTGAGGTGCCAAGTCAGGGCTCGGTCTTACATGCCTAGTGCATAAAGGCTTGAGGTGCCAAGCCAAGGCTCGGGCTTGCATACCTTAGTGTGTAAGTGCTTGATGTGTCGAGCCAGGGCTCAGACTTTCATGCCTTAGTGCGTAAGGGCTTGAGGTGCCGAGCCATGCTCAGGTTTGCATGCCTTAGTGCATAAGGGCTTGAGGTGTCGAGTCGGGGCTCAGTCTTACATGCCTTAATGCGTAAGGGATTGAGGTGCCAAGCCGGGGCTCGGGCTTGAATGCCTTAATGTGTAAGGTCATGAGATGCCGAGCCATGCTCGGGCTTACATGCTTTAGTGCGTAAGGGCTTGATGTGCCGAGTCGGGGCTCGGACTTGCATGCCTTAGTGCATAAGGGCTTGAGGTGCCAAGCCGGGGCTCGGGCTTGCATGCCTTAATGAGAAAGGGCTTGAGGTGCCGAGCCAGGGCTCAAGCTTGCATACCTTAGTGAGTACGGGCTTGAGGTGCGGAGCCGGGGGCTCGGGCTTGTATGCCTTAATGAGTAAGGGCTTGAGGTGCTGAGCCAGGGCTCGGGCTTGCATGCCTTAATATGTAAGGGCTTGAGGTGCCAAACTAGGGTCTTGTCTTTGATAGTGTCGAGCTTGAGCACGGTCTTAGATGTTGCTGAGCTTTTACCTCAGTCTTAAATGATGCCGAGCTATAGCCTGTCTTTATGCCTTAGTTGTTAAGGTCTTTGTTTCCTTAGAAGAGCCAGATATTTGGCAGAAGCTTCATAGTATATTGATGTGTGGTATGCACTTGGGACAAATACATTGCTTTGAAGTAGAATCTAATCAACTCTGTGAATAAAATTGAATAACTAAGATATGGAAGCTAATTGAATAACTAAGATATGGAAGCTAAGGTGCTGACAAAATAAAATCTATAAGACTAACACCCATTCGATGGGATTTCAATGCAATCTACTGATAAATTTTTTTGAGATTTTCAACATTCCATGCCCTTGGTATAGCTGTACCCCCCTGAGTCTATAAGTGGTAAGTACCGGGGCGCACCACTTTGGAGACTATGTAAGGGCCTTCCTAGTCCTCACTTAGTTTGCCTTCACTTCTTAGATCCGCTGCAGCTACTCTCCTAAGGACCAAGTCACCAACTATGAATTTCTACGGTTTGACCCTTCGGCTGTGATACTGCCAGACTTTCTATTTGTAGGTTTCATTTCGCACAAGTGCTTCTTCCCGAACTTCATCTATGAAGTCGATGTTCGCTTGGAGCTCGGCTACATTATGTGAAGCTTTGAACACCGCTGATCAGAACGAGGCTTGGGTTATCTCCACAGGGGTTAACACTTCAGTCCTGTATGCCAATCGAAACAGTGTCTCTTTTGTGGGGGTCCGAGTTGAGGTGCGATATGCCCAAAGTACATTGAGTAGCTGGCCTGCCCAGTTCTTCTTCTCTCGGTCCAGCCTCTTCTTTATTCCATCTAGGAGTATGTGGTTAGCTTTTTCTTCCTGACCGTTTAATTGTGGGTGTGCTACAGCAGTGTTTCAGAAATCAATGTTAAAGTTACTACAGAAGAGCCTGAATTTTCGATTGTCGAATTGTCGACCATTATCTGTGATCAGTACCTTTGGGATACCATAGCGGTATATGACGTCGTCCCTCACGAACTTCTCCCCTGCTTGCTCAGTGATTTAGTGAAGTAATCAATAGCGACAATCAAGAATTGGACACCGCCCTTCCCTTTCTTGAACTGTCCTAGGATATCCATTCCCCACATTGCGAATGGGATCGAGCAGATCATGGAGCTAAGTTCTGTAGCCGAGATGTGTGGTATTGGGGTGTGTACTTGACACTTAAAGCACCGTCGAACGAACTTCATCGCATCTTGTTGCATTTTTTGCCAGTTGAATCCTTGGCGCAACACCTTGTAGGCCAGTGCCCTTCCCCTGATGTGTCCCCCATAAATTCCTTCGTGGACTTCGCGAAGTGTCTCTTCAGCTCGGTTTGGGGGCAGACACTTCAGCAGGGGCCAGGATATTTCCCTTTTGTAAAGTGCTCCACCTTAAAGGGTGTATTTGGCTACTCTCCTTTTGATTGCCCTTGCTTCTGTCTAATCTCCTGGGAGATGTCCGTCACATAAATAGTCCACAATGGGGTCCATCCAGCTCAGCTCAGACTGCTGCGTATTGCTGCACAATAATTCTTGCTCATAGGTAGGTTGGTCTAATAATTCAAAATATACCTAGCTTGCACAGTTCCTGAGTTCTGCTATTGCTAGTTTGGAGACGGCATCTACTATTGCATTTTCCTCCCACGGGATCTGTCCTTAGGGCATTGAAGTTGATCCTTAGGGCGTGTTGTCTCAGAGAAGGGCATTGAATTTTGATCCTGGAAAGGTAAAGGATATGGTAGAATGGGAGGCACCTAAGAATGTAGGTGAAATCGTAGTTTCCTGGGGTTAGCAGGGTACTACAGAAGGTTCATTGAAAATTTCTCATGCATTTCTGGACCTATGACTTGACTAACACGGAAGGGAGTGAAATTTGAATGGTCTAAGGAATGTGAAGAAAGTTTCTAGGAATTGAAGCAGAAATTAATAACAACTCCAGTACTCACTATTCCAGAAGGCAATGCGGGAATGGTAGTATATAGTGATACATCCAAGTTGGGCTTAGGCTGTGTGTTGATGCAAAATGGCAAGGTTGTAGCATATGCATCTCGACAGCTGAAGGACTATGAAAAGAATTACCCCACTTATGACTTGGAGTTAGCAGCGGTCATTTTTACTTTAAAGATCTGGCGGCATTATTTATATGGGAAAAAGAGTGAGATCTACAATGATCATAAGAGTTTAAAATACTTTTTCACCCAAAAGGAGCTGAATATGAGACAAAGAAGGTGGCTGGAACTGATGAAGGATTATGACTGCACCATCCATTACCATCTGGGGAAGGCAAACATAGTGGCTGATGCATTGAGCAGGAAATCTCAGACTCTATCCCTAGCAGCCTTGACTATGAATGAATAGTTGATTGAGGAAGCTAGAAGAATGGATTTGGAACTATTAACGAATGAGGCGACAATGACCTTGGCTGCACTTATGATACAACCATCGTTAGTGGAGAAAATCCATGTCTCCCAAGTACTAGATGAGGATCTTCAGAAAATAGTAAGCGATATCAAAGAAGGAAGACAAAAAGATTTAAATTTCAAGTTCACTGAAGATGGGGTCCTCAAGTTCAAAGATAGACTTTGCGTACCAAAGGATGAAAAGATGAGGGAATTAATATTGAAAGAAGCTCACAGTTCACCCTACTCCATCCATTCAGGTAGTACAAAAATGTACAAGGATTTGAAGAAGTCTTATTGGTGGTGTGGCATGAAAACTGACGTAACCACCCATGTAGTCAGATGCTTGAATTGTCAATAGATCAAAGCAGAAAGGCAAAGGCCACACGACTTATTATAACCCCTACCCACACCAGAATGGAAATGGAAAAGCATTACCATAGATTTTGTCATAGGACTGCCACGTACTCAGAAAGGGAATGACACCATCTGGGTAATTGTAGACCGACTGACCAAGGTGGCCCACTTCATCCCTATGAAGATTACTTACTCCATGGAAAAGTTGGCTCAACTGTATGTTGACAATATTGTTCGATTACACGGGATACCAGCAAGCATTGTCTCTGACTGCGATGCCAGATTCACCTCCAACTTCTGGAAATGCTACAGACAGCAATGGGGACAACTGAATTTCAGCACGACATTCCATCCACAGACAGATGGGCAGTCAGAGAGGACTATACAGACCTTAGAAGATATGTCGCGGGCTTGTGTATTGGATATGAGCTATAGCTGGGATGAGCACTTGTTACTCATAGAGTTCTCCTACAACAATAGCTACCAAGCTACTTTAAGCATGGCACCTTATGAAGCCCAGTATGGTAAGAAATGCAGAACGCCTTTGTATTGGGATGAAGTTGGAGAAAGGAGGATCCTAGGCCCGGAATTGATCCAAGCCACTTGTGAGAAAGTGGATGTAATCAGGGAGAGAATTAAGGCAGCTCAATCAAGATAGAAAAACTATGCGGATGTCAGACAGAAGCACCTAGAGTTTGAGGTGGGCGATAAAATTTTTCTAAAAGTATCCCCAATGAGAGGAGTGAAGAGGTTTGGCAAGAAGGGAAAGCTAAGTCCTCGATATATGGGACCTTATGAAATATTGGGTCAAGTCGAAACAGTAGCTTACCGGGTCGCTATGCCACCTGAATTAGAAGGAGCTCATAATGTGTTTCATGTTTCCATGCTCAAGAAGTACATTTTCAATCCAGCTCATATTTTGACACATGTACCCTTGGAACTTGACGCTGATTGGAAGTATGTAGAACAGCCAGAAGAAATCATTGATCGGAGAGACCACATCTCCGCAATCGGACTATTTCTTATGTACTATTCAAGTGGAGGAATCACTCCAGACAAGAAGCGTCTTAGGAACGTGAGGAGGAAATGAAGAAGAAATATCCTCAGTTGTTTGGATCACCAGGTACGTCAAATTTCGGGGGCAAAATTTCTTGTAAGGAGGGGGGGAATGTTATACCGGAACCCTAAAACTTCCTATTTAATATTCAAGTGCGACGCCGAAGGACACCAGTACCAGTGAGCACTGGGTTGCATCCGTCTTTTGTCGAGGAAGGAAGGGCGACCCCACTTGCACCTGCTACCCATGCTTAAGTAATTGGAAGGGATTCCGGACCCAAAGGGAAAGGTCAGTTGAACCTCACACACACTAGAAACCCTGGAGAAGGCCCCACTCAAATAGAGGAGAAATCGCCATACAAAGTGACCAGTTCAGCCTTCATCGGTTGATGGTCACCGGTGGATGCTCGGTGGATGGAGCATCCATCGGTGAACACCCTCCGATGAGAATACTGGTAAAAAATGGGTTAATTTACCGTGGGACCTGGATCTTCGCACCCGTGCACATCAAACCACCCCCAATAGTTGGTACAACCTATTGGGGAATAGATTAATGTATCTGGACACCCTAAGGTGGACCCGTTAGTGCCGAATAACGGAATAACCCGGTATTGGGTAAAAACCCATTAATTCCCCAAACAGCCCTTAATAGGACTTAAGTGGCTATAAATAGGGCTCTTTCCATACATTTCTTCTCCTACCAAAATAGAAAGAAGGAATGGGAGAAAGAAGAAGAAGAAGAAGAAGAAGAAGAAGAAGAAGAAGAAGAAGGAGAAGGAGAGGAAGGAAGGAGGAAGGCTAGGGCTCCATTCTTGAGGTAAGCCCATATGCTCGTCTCTCCACACACACATATATAAATCTCTATCTATCTCTCTCTCTCTCCTTCCCATTTCACTCTTTATTGGGAGTAATGGAGAACCAACCAAATTCCACCTACCCAACCATAAATACTACATAATGGGAGAGGGAAATTAGAGTAAGAGACCTACATTGGCAATGTTATTCACTCAACCTTGGGTCTAAGGATTAATCCCTATGAAATCCCTACCCAAAACCCTAGGATTTGGGAATTTGAATAAAACCCCTATGACCTAACACCCTAACCTAATCCTATGTTGGGGAAAATGAAATTAAACCTAGGTATGGTGTGTGAGAATGATCTCATAAGCCATTAATGACCATTCCATGAGATCAACCTAAGTCTTCCCCAATGTATCCCAACCTAAACTTGTGTATTGAGGAAATTGGGCGTATCTTGAAACCCTATGTTGATCCACTCACTAATTTCACTAAACCTAAGCTAAGTGAAGTGTGTGAGAAAGGGGAATGGAGTTGGGAAAGGACACCCCACTGAAAAATACGTATTTCCACCACCATACACAGGGGCCACAGGGCCAATAGGGCTGATCTGGGCAAGAAAACCCAAATTTTACCTTCACCGACAGATGGTCACTGGCCAACCGGTGAAAGCAAGAACCATCCACCAGTGAAACTATTACAGGATGTGCATTCCATTCGAAATCATCCACCGGTGAACTCACCGGCGGATAACCATCCACCGGTGAACTCACCGGCGGATAACCATCCACCGGTGAACCATTTTAAAGTTAATTTTTAATCCTTTTAATTAGGGCACGAGTCTTAGTGTCCCACTCCTCCATGAATAACCGAATAACCTAAAAACACTATGTATCCTAGGAGTGGAATCGAGAAGTGACGGGGACACGCAACACGAAACCATCAACTATCTACCGCCATCTAGAACACGAGGTGAGGGAATTTTGTGTGTTTTTATGGAATGCTTGCATCATAATGCATATGTGAATGAATTTTATCATTTTGCATATTATTATATTATTCCTTATATATGGTGTTGATGTGGCATGAGAATGTGGATTATGATTGGGCATGTGTGCGTGTGTGTGTGTGACTGGGGTGCAGGGTGGCCAACGGTTGGTGCCGACGGCACTGCATGCTCAGTGTGCATGTGTGTGTGGGTGTGTGACTGGGGTGCAGGGTGGCCAACGGTGGGTGCTGGTGGCACTGCATGCTCAGGGTGTGTGTGTGTGTCTGTGTGCGTGACTGGGGTACAAGGTGGCCAACCGTTGGTGCCGGTGGCATTGCATGCTCAGGGTGAGTGTGTGTGTGTGACTGGGGTGCAAGGTAGACAATAGTTGGTGCTGGCGGCACTGCATGCTCAGTGTGTGTGTGTGTGTGTGTTTGTGTGTGACTAGGGTGCAGGGTGGCCAATGGTTGGTGCCGGCGGCATTGCATGCTTAGGGTGAGTGTGTGTGTGTGACTAGGGTGCTGGGTGGCCAATGGTTGGTGCCGGCGGCACTGCATGCTCAAGGTGTGTGTGAGTATGATTGGATTATGTTGTGGCATATTAGAATGCATTGGGCTAGGATAACCACGCTGGTGCTACAACCCTTACCAATAGGGGTTTACGTATTGGCTAATCCTCTCGTCTGACGGTCCGTGGTTGGGGACGATTTTCGGTGACTGAGGTGCGAAGATGCCAGCGTCGTGACTGACCCTCACGTGATGTTTGATTCGGTGACGGGTATACCCTACATGCGATATTGGATTCAATGTAGTGGTATCATGGGAGGGTTATTAATAGGGGTTTACTGAGTAACGATGTGGTTCCAGAACCGACATGCTCCTGACTCGCAACTAGCTAGTATCCCTGGGGACTGATAAAGTACATTCATGACTGGGGATAACACCTACGTTGTAGTAGCACTTATACCCCCTTTGGACTTAGAAATATTTTCTTAGAATTGCTTGATAATAAATGGATCATGTCATTGCACTCACATAATTGCATTCATATTGATGTGGTCAGGCATGAATATTCATACTATTGCATTTTCTCGGATTGTCATGATTGCTTGTGTGTGTTACCCTCACTGGGCTTCGTGGAAGCTTACCCCCTGTTGTGGCCCTTTTTTAGATGTTGATTCAGGAAATCCTTTGGAAACTGTAATCAAGGTCCCGACTCTCTACGAAGGTGACCTCTGGGATGAGGAGCTGGTTGCGCACGAGGATGGATGCGTGTGCGATGATTATGCATTTGGAGCACTCTGAGGATGGGAGTATCATCTTATATTTTTGATTCTTTATATACTTAACAGATGTAGCCCTATGGGGGCATAACTGTAATTATGATTAAGATGTGAAAACATTATTTTGTGTAAATATGGTAAATATCAATAGAAATCACCAGTTGATATATATTTTTTTTATATTATAAGTATGTGATTTTAGAATTCATTTTATAATCTTATGAACTTAAAGTATTGCATCGTGGATCCTGGATGGATGGTGGACAAGTGTGCATGTCTATGTCGCCAGCCTTCAGGTGAGTGGAGGCGGGGTGTGACAGAGAAGGATGGAGATGACTCTGATTCTAGAGAGGATGATGGGTATCTAGACTGGGATGAC
>NC_056561.1:23456007-23457658 GCF_013358625.1 Macadamia integrifolia | reverse complement strand
CGTATCTTAGTGTATCTCCGACACGATACGATACCCTCCGATACGTATCTTAATTTTGGCCGACCGAGACGGCGACCGATACCGATACTTTAATCCTTGCTCTATATACAACAAATATTTCAGCAATCAAAATCATTTTTATCATATGTGTATTGCATAAGTCCCATGTTAATTTTAGAGTATAAGCAACACCGAAATTAACTTACCGTATAAAAAATAAATTTGTAACATCAATTCATATTAGGTAATGGCATAGCCCAGACCGATGGATCTTCAACTGACCACTTGAGACACACCTTGAGGTCTAAGCGACATAAAAAATAAAAGAGAAAAAAAATCCGCATGGTCCCCTTTACTAAATAATAGGAGTCTTATTTTGGAGAACTGTTACATGGAAGCAGTCAATGAGACACCTTATGAAACTTCGTAATGAAGCTATACAGTTTCTCTTTGCTTAACGAAATGAAAGAAAAGGAAAAAAATTTTATTCACGATTGTAGAAACAAATATGAAAAAAAAAAAGAAAAAATGAACTAGAGTCACACAACCAGAGAGCAAGAACTAGGGTGAAGAACACCTTAGACTTTGATATTCCAAAGGCCTTAACTGCCATAGTGCACGAGGCAAGGAATCTATAAAGATCTCAATTCTAACAATTTCTCTAAGAAATAGTCCCATTTGCCAACAAACTGTATTAATTTTGAAATTCTTTTCATGCTCTATGGATGTAGCATTTTTCTGATTACACATACTTCTGATGGCAGGTCTTTGATTCTGATTATCTTTGTGTGTCTGCTGGACAGCAACAACCTACATTGAGTTCACTTGTTTTTCTTCATCATGGTTTTAAGTATCGGTGTGTATCGTGCCGTATCGGCCGATACATATCCGTATCGGTAGGCATCGGCACGATACATACCGATACGATACATGGAATTTTGGGCCCTTTTTTGCGTATCGACGTATTGATCGTATCGTATCGTGCCGTACCGATACGTACGATACTCTGCGATACGAACTTTTAAAAATATGAAAATTCCCATGAGTATCGGTACGTGTCGACTGTATCATATAGTATCGAGCCGTATCGTATAGTATCGGTACGTATCGACTGAAAATATGAAAATTCCCGTGAATGTGCCTTTTGTTGTTTGAAACAAACACTTCAAACTCTCACCAACAGTTTTTTATATTTCTCTTCTTTCTTCCCCTTTGATTCACACACCTTTTTGGAGACTCAAATGGTAGATTGAAAGAAACATTGCGGAAGTGAATGGTTCAAAGAAGGAGAAAAAGGTCTTGAATCTTTACTCACTTTTTTCAACTTTAACCTTAGATTTTCAAGTTTTTTTACAAATCTAAGGTTCATCATACTTAGAATCACATTTTGTGCATCATTATTACATGAAATCATTGGATTTATAAGGATTTACAAACTTTTTTCAAGAGAAAATGAGGATTTCAATTTTTTTTCAAATTTCTTAGATCTACTCATGCTCAATGATTAAAAATGTTGAGATTTTTTATATGTTATGTAAAAACAAGTGTTCTACAACTTCCATGGAAAATTTTGATTTTTCTCAAAAAAATATATTTGTCTATCAATACGATACCCTCTACTTAAGTATTTATGCATTCTACATATTATATA
>NC_056561.1:23444907-23454907 GCF_013358625.1 Macadamia integrifolia | reverse complement strand
TTGAGACTTGCATAATAAACTACCAATATAATCCAAAACCATCTAATTTGACTCCACACTCTTAACCTTTTCAATCCTTTCAATTAAATCAAACACAAACCAGCAAGCATGATTTCCATCCTATTTGAAACCTTAAATTCCTGACCAGCCACTATTTTCTTATAAAATTCAAATTTTCTACTATCAAACTCCATTTTTAGTTTAACAAGAAAATATAATCTCCTCATTGTTCCTCAATCGTTAAACCATCGCTTACAACATTCCAAGCTGATTCAGATAAGATCTTACGCCATTTCTAGAAACCAAAGACCATGTTGTAATTCCCTTGATTCCATTGAGGCATTACATCAAACACTTACTAGGCTACTAGTCAACAACACTATGATCAACTATATCTATGACCTCTCTGTTTTTAGGTTGAACAATTGAATGTGCCATCCATAATAAGAAAAAATAATAATAACGAAAGACCCATGCTATGGTACAACAATGAAGATATAAAATGAGAATGATAAGTTTCTGTGAATTCATCAAATAAAAGAGAACAAGGATGAAAATTTTATGAAGCTTGAGTTAACTAACCAATATCAGAAATATGACTCCCATGCTTAGAGGAATAGTAAGAAATTCAAACGAACCAACATGGGAATAGGATTCGTTCGATTCTCTGTGTGGTATAGGAAAAAAAAAATTAATAATAATAAAAGAATAGAAAAATTACAAAAACAATAACCGTTAGGCATGGAAAATAGGTTGAAAAAAAATCATTGCTTACCTCAAATTGCAGGTACAACTCGTGCTAGAGTTATGCGAAGAAGATGAACGATGGTAAGGAATGTTGATCCCAGCAGAGCCACTCACACAGACCCACGAACCCTAAATGTTAGGGGGTTTTCTCTTCTCCATCTCTACATGAATGAGAAGTTGATGGGGAGCCGATCGTTGGAGCGAAATCGGTTCTTCTCCCTCCAGTTCTTCTTCCTCCTTCCTTCTCCCTCCATTCTTGTTTAACAATGCCCTAAATCTTTTGAAATCAGCAACCCCATCTTCCTTCTTTCGAAAATCCATAGTCCGCACGACGAATTATGCGCTCAATGATCCGAACTGATCATCAGAAGTTAAAGAGCTTATTGTATAGATCATTATAATGGAAATCGGGATTATTTTCACCGATTGGAACATAATACATGTCCAACACGTAGGGATACAAAGGGAGGCATACGGCTTCCACTGTTTCGGCTATTTTTGTAATTCGCAAACTGCTTTTGGATATATCTGTTGAGCCAAACCCATCGTAGGTAAATCTGTAATAGTAAATTCAATACTGGGTAATCAAGTAATTTTTTCTAAAACTTATCTATTTTTTACATGAAACATGTTTCTAGAACCAAATGATTATCAATTTTTATTTTTTTATTTTATTTATTTATTTTGTAAGAATTATCAGAGCCTTAGAACCATGTGAGGCACTGAATGCATTAGAATCAAGTTCACCTGTCAACTCCATATCCAAGGGACCAAGGCCATGTGTCATTCCCATGCCATTGCCAACACCTATGAGTGGGTAGGGCCCATGCCACCTCATGCTGCGAAGGCCTTTCAAACCAGTGGCCAGGACATATCATGTCCTTGTACAATTTGTACGTCAAAAAAAAACCAACAAAACAATCAATCATCGATATGACCATCCAGCCAATGAAGCTTACAGCCTTATCCCAAAACTATAAGGCTATAATTTAATGGGCTAAATCCAATGGTCAAATCAGTGTCCACGTAGAATCTTATTGACCTCATTCTATCAATAGTTAAAAAACAAAAATCCAAATATAGTTCAAAAATCGGATCGATCAAAATTGCCGGATTGAATCAATATCGATCCATTTCGATCTCAATTCTTGATTGGTTTGATATCAAATCAATGGTAAATCCATCTGGATCTGAACCATTTGATCATTTCAATTGAAATCAATCCTATGATTTAAAACCTTGATTTCATCTCAACAATCACAAAGATCAGTATGTACAGTCGATAATAGATCGTCGCTGCAGCATAAGTAGGTTCATGTATTGAAAGGATGGTATCAGTATTGGTATTTATATCTATTGACATTGATTCAATACCAATATGAATTGAATCGAATAGATGTGTATCATTCCGTTTAATGTTTGTTTTTTCTTTTAAATATATATTTTTATACTGTTTTATCCTTAAAATTATATAAATAATCGATCTAAATAAATTAAGAATCAAGAATCAATCTCAATTGATAGTAATATGACACTTTTCATATGATATTAATACTTGAAACCATGGATATTGAAACCATGGATAGATTGCTCCCTCCGCATTGTTTATCCTCAATTTCTCGTCATTTTATATTTTCGGAAGGCCACCAAAAAACGATGAAAGCAACCGATCGAGCTTTACGGCTGTACCTCTTTGATTGAGATTGAGGTGTTCCAAATCTTTAAAGTGGAGAAATGAACCGACAAAGCCTGTTTGAAGGCATTCCTCTACACCGCGTTTCTTCATATCTGCCACATGGGTTGTTGGTTTATTGATTTGGTCGTTGTGAAAACATGACATGACTCATGAGTCAGGACATCAATCATTTTGCTCTTAATTTGATTTCCATTTGATTTTTGTTATTCGGTTTATATCAAGATGGTCCTACCAAAAAAAAAAAAGTTTATATCAAAATGGTTTATAATTCTGATTTGCAATGTATTTCATTTCGATTCACATTTGGTTTACAATTTTACATGTGATTTATAGTATGGGATCACATTAGGTTTCACCTTTGTACCCTTATTTTGATTCTTTTTATACCTAATTTGAAAATATATATCAATAGATAAGTTTAGAATAACTAAAGTTTACTGTTTTAATATATATTTCGGATTTTCTTACTAAAGCTTAGCCCTTACACCCAAACATAGGGAGGGCAAAATGACTATCCGAAGCCAATGAAAAATGAAAATTCCATTGAAGTTGATGATTTCATAGTGTGCTCCCATTGGTCCTTGCATTGGTGTAGGAGCCATGTTGCCTTTTGTGAAATTCTATTCCTTGAATAAAATGAGGGGAAAAGAAACATAAAAGACAACGTAACCCTTACAACCAAATACATTGTGGTGAAAGACAAAAATCCAACCTTTATTGATGTTTCTATTAGTGTTCCTATTAGTCTAGGGGTGTCAATTCTAAACCTGAATCGGTAGGCTCGACTGAGCCCAACACGTTTATGGCCCAACATGAACTAGCCCGATTAATAAACGTGACGGGCTTATTAAAAGGGCATTTACAATGTAGGTAGCTAGCCCGTCGAGTGCTCAACCAAACTAACATGTTTATACATCCGGCTTAAACTGACTACGTAAAAATCCTATTTTGCCACTACTAGTAAGAAAAACTAACTAAGGCATCATTTGATAACGTTTCTGTTGTTTCTATGTCTAGAAACAGCAAATACAGCTTTTATCCTTTCCGGAAACAAAAACGAATTTTTTGGTGTTTGATAAACCTATTTCTCAAACCGTTTTATGCAGACATAATACCATTTAAAGAACCAATAGTATCATCGGATGCCCAAAAGGGAGAGAGGGTTCGGTTGCCTCTTTTTAGGTTTAAATAGTTGAAAGATTTATCGACCACAACAGTCTTTTTTTTCTCAAATTTGTTTCTAGAAACGACTAAACAAGTCTGACTTGTTTCGTTAAAGTCGTTTCTAATATTGTAAATAGGCATAAATTTTGATTTATGTTTCTAGAAACGAGTGAAACGGAGCAATTTTATCAAATGTTTTTCAAGTTATTTCTCCATTTCTGGGAACAAGAAAATGCAGAAATGGCAGAAATAAAACATTGTCAAACGGTGCCTAAGCTTTTTTACCCTTTGCTTTGTAATATAATTTGATTTAATTAAGCTTTATTCTGTAAGTTTTAACGGTCATAATTTCTTCTTCTTCTTCTTCTTCATTTATTTTAATTGTAAGAACAACTAAAATCTTATTTCATTTCTCTTATTTATTAAAGATTTGCGTCACATATTTCTGGGCCTTCAACTCACTTAAGAAAAAAAATTTAGGGTAGACACGTTTAAAGCCCATTTACACTTAAATATGTCCATAGCCCAATTAAGGTCCATTTAAGGTAGTCCGATTAAGGCCCAAAGCTAGGCCTGTGATACGTTCACGGAAGAAGTGTATCTTGTTGGATGGAAAAAATAAGGATGGGAGAGACAATTGATAGTAATAAAAGAAAATAGGAAAATATTAGAAATAAAACAGGAAGGTGTCTTATCGACGAAGCCATGGCCTCCTGGCGATTTGGAAGAGCCGTGCCTCTTCTCAAATAGAGAAAATATAGGAACTGCAACTGATAATTTTCTTTTTTCCTTTTTCATTCCTTTGTAAGCCTAATTTATAAGCATTAAATTAGTTACAACATACAAAGAGTTATATGTATACCATGATACTTACTATCCTCGTATTACCCCATATTATATAACTCCACTACTCCACTATTCCACTAACTACTAGATAACTTTTGTAATTAACTACACAATAACTACCCATTAACCAC
The DNA here is from genome assembly GCF_013358625.1 of Macadamia integrifolia. NCBI lineage: Eukaryota > Viridiplantae > Streptophyta > Magnoliopsida > Proteales > Proteaceae > Macadamia > Macadamia integrifolia. The sequence goes on along the minus strand of NC_056561.1, from coordinate 23,450,323 downwards.
ACATGAATTACATAATAGCCCTTCCAAATCTTCATCTCTTTCTTCTTCATCTTCATTTGCTTCTTCTTCTTCCGCTTCTTCTTCTTCTCTTTCTCCTTTGTTGGTTGCTCTGAGTACATAGGCATGGTGGTCATGGGTAGCAACTCAATCTTTTTCAAGATACCCTCTAACAAATCTAGATTTCTCGATTGAGTATCTAGAATTTTGTTGAGAATCTACTCCATGTGAAATTGGCTCTAATACCAAATGATACGTACAAGAAAAAGAGGGAGAGAAAATAGGAGAGGAGAGAAAATAGCAAAGAAAAATAGGGTTCTGGCTAATTGGGAGGTAGCCAACCTCTTGGCTTAACAGATGAAGCCGGACGTCCTTCTTTTTAATAGAAAATTTAGGTAATTATCTTTCTCCTTATCTTCTATTACTTCACTAATAAATAGGCTCCTAAAAGGTAGCCATTACAACACATCTTCTAACTTCCTCAACACTTAACACCTAACACTTAACATCTAAGACACCTATTATCAAAGTTAGTAAAATACGCGCATTATACACCTATAATACGCGCATCCGAACATTTAATTCAAAAGTTCAAAATTCGACGTATCAATCTAAAAAAATCGTTTAATACGTGGATTTTAAAGATAACCGTATTATACATGAATAATACTCATATAATACTTTACATACTTAATAAAGCTTTTGGATTAAAAAATATATATATTTGAGATTAACCCAAATGGGCCAAATCCCGATTCTCAACCCTTGTCTTCTATCAAGAACCCTAATCGATCAAAATTATAACTCTCCTTCTTCCCTCATCTAAGTAAACCAAAAAAAGGAGGAACCCTTGCCCCAGTGACCCCTTCTCTTCCATCTCCGCTCTCGGCGGCCAACGACCGAGGGCGATAGGTAAGACATCAATACCCCTGATTCTCATTCTCATCTCTATTTCTCTTCCTATCGATTGTAGAAAACCCACTCAACCCTTCTTCTTCTCCATTTCTCTTCCCATTGGTAGTTGAATATCCAATCGAGGGTGATTGCATCTGCAAATAATTTTTAACGAAAAGCAAGAACGATTCAAAAGAGATGACTCACATTGACAAAGATGGACAAGGGTGGGATTCTCCAAAAGGGGTTGAAATGAAAACCTTTCTAGGAAATTTAGCTTACAATCACTATTTGAATTGGATCGACAATTATTTACAAACATAGTTGCAACCGGACAATGTAAAGAATTAGAAAGAGGGAAATGACATAAGTGTTCTCCTCCCTCTGTTCTTGCAATACTGCATCTGAGAAATCAAAGGAGTTGATGGGAGGAGGTTCTTGAGCCTTAAAATTGATCCGTGACGGGTCTTAGATTATACCCCCATGGAAATTTCAAGAAAATCCAAGCGTATCTTAGGGATGAATGATTGCAAACGCTTACTCTCCATCTTCTTGAACCTTGTTTTTGTACCAAGAAGAAGAAGAAAATATGTAAAAGTTATGAGACGAGATGAGATTTAATTCTCCTCTTAGTTATTTCTACCATATCCTTTTTAGAGGTTAAATTTAATTAATATTAAATGTGAAAACTCAAAAGAATGAAAAATTACTTCAAATTGGAATATTAGATTGGATTTTAGTATCCATAAAAGCATGATAGATTAGAATTTAGTTTCAAACAATCATTTTTAGTCCCGGATTTTTGCTCCCGAATTTTTACAGAGCAACCGTACTAAACACGTATTAAACACATACCGTATCATTACCGTACATGTTTTATTTCACCGGATTTTTTTAAATGTATTATTACCATATGGTCCATTTAATTTCCGTACATATCTGTTTCCGAATTATTGCCGTCCCCGAACTTACTGACTATGCCTATCACAATCCACTACTTATCATAACTACACCTATGGATCCACTCTCGACGATAAACCCCACATCCTTCCATTAACTAATAACTTCCCTTACATAACTTAATATTAAAATATTTAAATTAATTGAGAAAACTAACATGTAACATTCCCTCCCCTTGAATTGTCCTTGTCCTCAAGGACAATGAAATTAAAGAACATAATTATCCTCCTGGATCCCATATTTTAATGGAAAAAATCCGACAACGTGCCACTCTTATGGTAGCGATAGGTATCTTCTTATAGGAAGTCATGAATAATTATATTCAAGTGGATAATTATATTCTTTAAAGGGAATGTTACATGTTAGTTTTTTCAATTAATTTAAATATTTTAATATTAAGTTATGTAAGGGAAGTTATTAGTTAATGAGAGGATGTGGGATATATCATCGAAAGCGGATCCATAGGTTTAGTTATGATAAATAGTAGATAGGTGTCTTAGGTGTTAAATGTTAGGTGTTAAGTGTTGAGGAAGTTAGAAGATGTGTTGTAACGACTACATTTTAGGAGCCTATTTATTAGTGAAGTAATAGAAGATAAGGAGAAAGATAATTACCTAAATTTTCTCTTAAAGAGAAGAGCGTCCGGTTTCGTCTGTTAAGCCAAGAGGTTGGCTACTATTATGTAGCCAAAACCCTATTTTTTTCTCTACTATTTTCTCTCCCTCTTTTTCCTGTACATATCATAAGTTTCGAAGGGCTATTATATAATTCATGTGTGGTTAATGGATAGTTATTGTGTAGTTAATTATAATAGTTATCTAGTAGTTAGTGGAATAGTGGAATAGTGGAGTTATATAATATGGGGTAATACATGGAAAGTAGGTATCATGGTATACAAATAACTCTTTGTAAGTTGTAACTAATTTAATGCCTATAAATTAGACTTACAATTGAATGAAAATGTAAAAAAAGAAGATTAGAAATTGAATCCCTAAATTATCTCTAAGACAAAGGTAGGCTTTTTTGTCCAAACCAGATGCCATTGGCTTCGTCTGTAAGGTCAAACTCCTTCTCCTACCTTTTCTCCTATTTTTTCTATTATTTTATTTTCTCTTCTTATTTTTTATCATCTCCTTATTTATGCACATAACAGCCTGTTTACTTAAATAAACATTCACAATGTAAGACTTCCAAATGATTAAGTCCAACTAGGCCTGACCGAGACCAACTCGACCCTATCAATCGACACTCCTTTATTAATCTATATGCTGGTGGTGTAAGGACTACACTACCTTTTTCACCCCTCTAAAATATTTCTTATAAAAAATGAAACCTATCGAGTTACATGTGTCTCCAGCTAGAGACAAAACAGAAGCTGTGTTGAAAGATGGTGATGGCTCACGATTAAGATGCTCATGTGTACTTCCTATTGGCCCACAGCACAGGGTAGCATTGCTATACACTGGTATCATATTTAATTAATAATTTTTTATTGTTTTCAGAGCTCTGTAACCGTACTATTACGGAGGTACGGCCTGACATTATGACCATGTCGGTGACTCGGTGGCTCTATGGCTCTCACCCACGGCAGCACAAAACCAACGGTACCCCAGGATCCACCGAAATCCTTGGGGCGCGGGAAATCTTCTGGCAGAAGCGAATCCCATCCACTGATCTACAGGCCACAGGAAAATAGGAGAGAATTTCACACTGGAAGAAGAAGAAGAAAGAAAGAAAGCAAATCTCTCTCTCTCTCTCTCTCTCCGCCATTTAAGCCGCACCTTCCAACTCATCTCCTCCGTTTTCACATCATAGCCGTTCCCATGCTTTCAAGATCTCGTGAAACCTCTCTCAAATTTCAATCAAATCCTAGATTCTTTCCTTTGATCTCTTCGTTTCTTCAATCACTCCACTTATCTTTGACGGTCTAGATCTGTCTTGGATCCTCTGACTCAATTTTTTGTCGGCTTTCCTTACTTTCCTCACAATTTCCTCCACATTGTCGTCTCCAAAACAGATGATTAAGAACCTGGTTTAGTCCGTCAATCGTTTTCTTTTCAACAGTTTCTCTTCAATCCTCCGGTATTTATCAAGAAACCCTTTATTTCTTTTCACCATTTCTGAATTCTCTGCTTAATTTTCCTTCTTCTTTTTGACAGATTTTACTCACTGTTTTAATGGCTCCAGAGGCCGAGGTGGTGAAAAATTTGAACGGAAATAGTCTCGAAACTGCAGATCTTGTAGCTGATATGAATCCGGGTAGTGCGAAGAAGCCCTTCAAGATCTTTGTGGGTTACGATCCGCGTGAGGATGTTGCTTATGAGGTCTGTCGTTACTCGATCTTAAAGCGTTCTTCGGTTCCAGTGGAAGTTATACCTATCAAACAACAGGATCTGAGGAGTAAGGATCTTTACTGGCGTGAGAGAGGGCATACAGAGAGCACCGAGTTCTCTTTCAGTCGGTTTCTGACTCCATTTCTTGCCAATTACGATGGTTGGGCAATGTTTGTTGATTGTGATTTCCTTTACACAACAGATTTTAAGGAATTGATAGAGTTGATTGATGATTCCTACGCAATCATGTGTGTTCAGCATGATTATACTCCCAAGGAAAGCACAAAGATGGATGGGGCTGTGCAGACAGTTTATCCAAGGAAGAACTGGTCTTCCATGGTTCTGTACAATTGTGGGCATCCCAAGAACAAGATCTTGACGCCTAAGCTTGTGAATTCCGAGACGGGTGCTTTTCTTCACAGGTTTATGTGGCTTGAAGATCATGAAATTGGGTCGATTCCATTCGTTTGGAATTTCCTTGTTGGTCATAACAAGGTCAATGAGAATGATCCTTCTACATTCCCCAAAGCTCTACATTATACTACGGGAGGGCCTTGGTTTGAAGACTGGAAGAACTGTGAGTTTGCAGACCTGTGGGTGAATGAATTTGAAGCATACAAGAAGGAAACAGAGTTGGCTTGAAGAAGATTAATAACTGGTAGACTAAATTGCAGCAGATGATGACATAATGTTGTTTCTTTTGCAGTAGTGTTTTCAAGAAATTGCTTTTGCAGTAGTTAGTAGAGGAACATTTTTACATATCGTCCCTGCTACATTCTTTTGTCTTATATTCATTACATGTATCGTAGATATGCTGTTCGCTGGGGGGCAGTACCTTCTTGTCGATGATCATATAGGTATTGCAGGCAGCTGCCTTGTGTAATATTTCATTAGTTTCTCTCTTCTGCTTCCACCCTTGAATGTATTTTGAAATTTTTTATGAACCATGTTGATTAATATGATGTTTCATTTCTATAATGCAATAGTTCTTTTTTGTTTTATTTCTTTTTGGAAAATTTTTCTGCTTTTGGATCTGTGTTGAGCATATACTGCGTGAAACAGAAAATTACTCACTGGTGGTTTCCCCTCTTATGGCAGTGCTCCTCTCAATTACTTTTAGTAGCACCTTATCGTTAGAAGACAAGAGATTTCTCATCCTGTTACAGTGCTATATGGGTGTTACTTTCCTGTTTTTCCTCTTTCTTTCTTTTTTTTCTTTTTTTTTGGGGGGG
>NC_056561.1:23429690-23444883 GCF_013358625.1 Macadamia integrifolia | reverse complement strand
TGAGGGGTTGTTGGTGATGATCCATTTGAGGATGAGTATCTATATGGCTTGCTGTCCTTTTTTGTTGGCTGAATTATATTCACTAGTAGTCATACAGTCCTTACTGCTTTCAAAATTCCAGATCAATTCAGACAAGTTTCTGAAAATTTGGAACTACCCTATGTGGTATTACAGGGGCTGGCAGGAGGGTAATGCTTGGTTAGAGAAAAAATTGGAGAGTCACTGATTTTTAAAAAACAATTTGCAAAAAGCATTGGAGAAACAAGTGGACTAAGTGTGGGGTTTATATTTGGAGATTCATGGAGAATTTAAATCATTCATTAAAATGAAAGATCAATTCTAAGCAGAGTATGGAGTGAGATATGCAGGCCTTTGGGGTAGAATTTTGAATGACTACTGTTCTTGGTCAGTAGCAATTGGGGGTGTGGGGGCTTCTCTAATTGAATTTCTATGGCGCATGCCCAGAGGGTTAGGTATCATCTTTTTGCATGTTTTGCTCCATGAAAGCCAGATAAGAATCTCTTTGTGACTGAAGCAATGTTCACCATTTTTCCTTGTACAGATCCTACATTTTTAAATAATGGAGAAAATAAAATAGAAAAAGATTGGCTGAAGTTTTGTAGGGTATTGAAATTAAATTAGAGAAACATTGGCCATTTGCATGATTGTATAGATTTATTCCCGGAAAACACATATTCTGTGTGGTTGTGTAGGATGAAACTTGTTCTTGTGGAATTTTACTTGAACTCTGTGAGTCTAAAAGCCAGGGAATGTCAGTGGGTTTTTGTCATTTGAATGGAGGTAATGTTAGTGAAACACTTGGGTGGCTCTAGGAGATGGCCTCGATGTTGCTTGGTGAACTTTTCTTTTTCTTATGCTTTTGTTGATACTTGTTGCCTGATGAACTTGGAGACTGTTACCGATAAGCAGTTATTCGATGTCTTTAATTAAGTAACAATGCGATGCAATATACATATATGGCACATCTAATACATATGCAGCAGGTCAAATAAACACTAGAAGAAAACATTTGAATTTTAAAGTTATTGTTGTTTCTCCTATACAAATAAATCAGCACTATTCACCAAAATAAATAAAAGCACTACATTATATTACTCACATAGATAATACTTTTGCACCAAATGTTTAAAGACCAATTAAGGTGGATTCAAATGTAATCTGTTTTCCTGGCAATCTCCTGGGAATAACTCACACTTGGTTTCTATATGAGAACCTAGCTGTCTCCTGGTCTGCATCGATCTGCCTGGTTGTTAAAGCCTTGCCTAGGCAACATCTTAACTGCACCATGTAGTTTTGTAGCACATGGAGCAGAAAAATGGATGTGAAGGCAGTGCAATGTTTTCCACTTTCAGGAACCATTTGTTCTTCAAAGTTTTCGTGGATGAATGATTGTAATTTTGTGTGTGTGTGTGTGTGTGTGTGTAAGGGTGTTAGGTGTGCGTCAGTTCCCAATAGTCTGTTTGCTAATCCTGTGTTTTCTATCCTGATTAGGTTATGGCTAGCCTATTTATGGGCAATGCCTTTGACAACAGGGGGAATCAGTCCCTTAACATGTAGCACAATAGTGAATGTGGAGATGTGATAATCATTATGCTGTCAGGCCATTTGCTTTTTAAGGTCTTAGAGAATGAATAATAAATTATAGGAGCCTCAGTTTCTGAAAAGTCTGTTATGCTACATCCATGAGGCCATCTATAGAAATGAGTTCTTGCAATCAGTAAATAACCGTTTTTTCACTAGAATGAAAACAGTTGGATGGTTTTTAGTAGATAGTTTATGTAGCAAACAACTAGTGTGGGACATGAACAATAGTTTATGTTTTGCAACACAGGATCCCCAGAAAACAGAGATCAAAAAATAACTAACAGAAAACTAATTGGGCCGAATAGAACTAGTGCCATTCCTGAATAGTTGCTTTATAAGAAACTTAATAATTAACAGAGGGCTAATTAGATGGACCTGATGCCCTGGTGGAGTGGACCATTTAGGGAGGTCTACTTGCTGGAAAAATTTGCTGATATTCTGAGAACAGATCAGGTCTCAAGTCTCAACCAAAGAATCCTTTTGTAACTAGGATTCTAGTCCAGAGAACAGATCAGGGCTCAAACAAAGATTCCATTTGTAACTAGGATTCTAGTCCAGCAACTAAAAACATCAGAATTTGAAGACCAGAAAATTGGATCTTATTAGCTGTGAAAAGAGGCCCCTCTTCCACTAAGGCATCCACCTGTAGCACTGCTGGGAACCCATCCAAGTACACCATGAGTCCGCAAGGTAGAGAAAAACAAAGCTTCATTGCTAAAACCACTCAAACTTGTGAGCTTTAATGGCTGGTTACATGTATATATATATACACAAAATTTGACTCCTAAAATGACTAGAAATAGCTTAACCAACTAGTAATCAAAGTGACTACTTATTTGACCAATAAATGACTTAAAACAACAACCCTTATTCTAACTATGATTCCGACTTAAACGAAGTAATAAAGTATGTCCCATATTGTTAACTCCTACCTTAAAATTTGTGATTCTACTTCAAATTCTTGTTCGGTAATTCAACCTTTGGTTGCCTAATTGCCTTCCTGATATTTTTTATCCAGTTTTCTGAAAAGATGGCTCTTGTTCACTGGTTATTTGAAGCCTGTTGATTCTGTTGCAGAAAATTTACCAGAATTCTGACCTGGTCATTTGACTCCAACATAACCTCATTCTTTGAGAAGAGTCACTCTCTTTTATATTGAAAGAAATCTGGACCTCTTTGAGGTTCAACTTGACTTTCAGGATATTCTGAGCAGTAGTTGTGAGTAACATGAATTCTGCCACAAATCCTAAATTTTGATGATCTAATGTTCCTGTAATGCTTGTTTAATTCTGAGTGTTTTGGATATCAATTGTTGTTCTTAGATTCAGACCTATAGTCCTATTAGGGCATTGTTATTCTATTCCTATTTGCATTATGGTATTCAATTCTGCAGCATAATCTGTTCCTATTTGCATTAGGATACTTGATTCTACATTAGAGGAATTTAGGAAATATAGTATGAAAAAAAAAATTTAGTTGCTTAGAGTTTGGGAGGGAGATTCAAATTCTTTCATATGAAAGACAGGTTGAGATTGGGAGAAGATGGAAAAACTAGGGAACCTAGTTAAATGATATCAGAGTTGAGTAAAACTTGGAACTTGAGCACATAGATGGTTTCTCTCGGTCCCTTAGGTGCCCAAGTGGCTGGTTCTGTAGGGAGTGGATTCAAGAAAGGAAACTGATACTTGAAGGATTAATATAGTTGGCCACCAAGAAAACCATTGAACTTGATAGAAATAATACTGTGACTAGAATGAAAAGGGGTTCTAGAACCGGCAAAGAAGAAAAGAAATGTTGGAAATTTATAGAACTTGATTAAGAATATTTAGAGAAATGATTGCTAGACAAGAAACAGAGCAAGTTATAATTTTAGTTCAGGAAGTCAGAAGTTTCAGCAAACTATGATATAAGAATCTTATCAGTAAATAGAAGATTGATAGTTTAACCGATTACTAACCCCAGATGGATTTGGAGAATGCAAGTAGCAGCAGCAGCAGCAGCAGCCTAGGACTCTCCAATATGCGGATTGTTCATTTGAAACCAAAGATAGGTGTCTATAGGCCAGATTTCAACCTATACGTGATATGACTAGGTTGAATAACTTTTTTTCCTTATGGGAATTCATTAAATGACTTAGTTTGACTTTGAACTGGCATATCCTAATAGGAAAGAATTAATTAAAGAGCTAGAACTTCCAGACGTGGGATCGTATATCTACTACTTAAAAACCAACATGGCTCATATGTTAGAAGCCCATGGATAACAAGAAAATGAACCCAAAATCCCATGGTTAGAACTCTTTAACAATTAATAAAGGGCAGGAGAATGCTCCCTGCTTGTGTGGCCTCTGGTCCAACATGGAGACTAATGGGAGGCATCTTCAGCGCATTGGGCTGGGGCAGCAGAGTCTTTTCGTGCGTGCCTGTTTCTATGCACAGACAAACACAAGTAGGTAGCTTTCTTTTTCCCTCAATAAAAATATGATGGGGGTGAGGATTTCCCATGCTGGTAGTGTTGGGTGGAATCTCCTACCCTACAATCACATCGTGGTGAATGGTTTTCATCTAGGTGGGGAGGCCCACATGGCTAGGGAGGAGAGGAGACCCACATGGTTAGGATGTGAGAGGGCATAGAAAAGCATCCCAACGTTAAGTGTAAGGTTCAATTTTCCTAGCCATATATGATAAAGGACTCAATATTGGCTCTTCGGTATCACTTCTATATAATTTTTTTTTCCCCATAAAATTTTCTCACAAAAACATTTTTGCAGATTTTTGTTCATTTATGAACCCTATGTCTATTTAAAATAAATTAAAATAATACAAAAACCATAATAGGGTCAAGATCCCATTTATCTATGGGTGTGTCTGTGTTTCGTGCAAGGGCAGGGCTGTTTTGCGCGCAAGGGTAGGTGGGCGGGGTGGGGCTAGGTTGGAGGCTGTTGAGATTCAAGAGAGGGGGTTGTGAGGTTAAAGTGCAGTTGGGTGTATGCATATTGACTTCCAAGATACAATAGCCTTGTACATTAGTAGTGGTGCACTCCCTTACTGCAAACCCCTTAAGAGTCTTTCAAGGTTGTGCTCAAATTCATGAGAATAACAATGGAAACAATGTATGAAATCTCAAACCAAACTCTAAGGTTGTAGAGAAGAGAAATCAAGGCGAGAAAGTAAGAGTTTTTGTGAGAAACTGTTAGTCGAGAATTCATTATGATTGACTTGGGATGATCTCTATTTATATATGAAGAATGTAGATAATTATAATCATATGCACATGAAATGACAGGAATAGAGTGTCAATCCTCGGGCTTTATTTGTAAAGTCTTTATTCCTTGGTAATCAAGCTCAAAGATGGGTTTAGGGGTTTAAGGTTTAAGGTTTAAGGTTTAAAGTTTAAGGTTTAAGGACCATATCCTAAAGAGGTGACTTAATGAAAAAAACAGTTAAAAACGGCTTTGAGTGTGCTCTGGAGTCTGGACTACTTGTACTGAGATGTGGACGACGTCGTCTGTAGATAAGTATATTCAATATTGAGAGACGTTTTGAAGGTTTCTGCTAAGGACCGATGTCCAATTTTATGGACGGCTCTCAATGGCCTGAAACCGGGGTCTTTTCAAGCGCACACTGTGCCGTTTTGGTTCCACCAACGCTGGTTCTGGTCCAACGCAAAAAAATAATATTTTTTATAATAAAGCCCCGCACCGCAGCACAAGTCAACATGTCTCAAGTGTGAATAGCACCCCCTACAACAACCCAGGCATGAGTGAGATGAGATATCTCGATCTCTCTAACCAATTTTCGACCTAATTCAAGTTTGGGTTTTAATTAATTGGGCAACATTACACACCAAAATGAAAAACTTATCCAACCACCATTTGGACAAAAATTGATTATAGGTAAACCTGGAACTCTAGATGATACATTTAGATTGAACAAACTTGAACCTAGTCCTTTAGCTAGGAGGGTCACCGTCCTTTAGCCAAGAGTGGTGGTGACCCTCCCATTGTTGTTGCTGTACAATGTCTTGTATGATGTGTAGCTTGCATTTATGGGTTGATTTCAAAGAGCCGTTAAGAGGTTGTAGGTCTCGAGATAGATCTGAAGGAGTCAGCCCACTGTGTGCATTTATGTTCGCTTTGTGGCCTTAACAAACAATCAGCTCCTTAGCAGGGGTTTGAGGGCGGCAATCCCTGAGGAAATTTTTTTAGACTATATGGATATTTCAATATACTTCGTATGGGGTTTCACTATAAATTTGTAGCGAAGGTTATCTCACTATAAACAATTTGAGAGAGATGTGAAAACAAGCATTGTAACACTATTCTTCATTGATAGTGAAGCAAATCTCTTTTCACCATGGACGTAGGCTATTTTGCCAAAAATCATCAAAATCCTTTTACGTTGTGTGATTATTTGATGTTTCCATTCTTCTCTGCATCATTTTAGGCTATCGGTATTTAGATTAACAATATTATGAGTAGCACATCGAGGATCAAGAACTAAGGAAACTAGTTATAAATTTCATCCAAAGTTAAGACTACCGAGATTCTACAAATATGGGCAGAATAGCAAATGAGTTAGTAGCACCCATCCGTGGGTTATCCAGATGGTTAGGGTGAATTAGGGATTGTGTGGATAGGCGCGCGGTCTCAGGTTCAATTCCCCATCTGTGCATTTGTAATTTAAGTGGAGAACGTAACGATGGGTTGTTGTGCTAGTCTCCCCAAAAATTAGTCAAGGCGTGCGTAAGCTAGCCCAGACTCCTTGGTTGACCAAAAAAAAAAAAAAAAAAAAAGCCAATGTGCTAGAATCAAACGCATGCCCGCCCCACAAGGAAACCCATTGAACTCTCCACTCCATTAGACACTAGATGAAGATAATGTCGTCTTCAACTTGATTCTAACTCTCCATCTTTTGAGTCTAGTTAAACTTATACTTTGAGCCAAAAGATAAGAGGAGAGGATCCTCTGCAGTGAGTGTGGTGATGCAGTGAACATCGGATGGCCAAGAGGACCTCGAGGCTTGTGCCCGGATGCTGTCGGCTATCCAATGCTCACCGCACCGCCGCATTCACTACAAAGAATAATCACTCGGGTTATAAGTTTGACGGAACAGGAGACCAAGGGCACACTTCCATGCTTACTCAACAATCCAAGTTCCCATCTCGTCTTTGATTGATGTCCGTAAATAAACTCTTCTCAAACTCCTACCACATATTAAGGCTTTGAAGAAGCAGTATTCATACAATATTTGATGGGACCTTGAGACTACCAGATAAGAAAGCACAAACTGGATCCACTACTTTCCTTTTAAGGTTTAGAAAAGGCCAACCATCGAAAAAGGAATTGAGTTAAGATGTTAAGTAAGAATCATCAATCCATCATGTATTGTCACATTCTTATTCTTCTTTTTTTCTGGTTCTTGTATGGGTTTTAGGAAATGGTTGAATGAGAGGGGTCGTCTTCAAACAAGCTTTTGGGAGCTAGGTCTCATACACTTACCGTATGGAATGAGGAAAATGTTGGTTTAGTGCCAAATTTCAAGATTTCACACTCGGCCTTGCCTTAAATTAGCCAATGATAAGGGTTAAATGATATCTGAAATCTGGAGTGACTCGAAGGAGATGCGTAACACAATGGTAGATTGTAGCATCTACTTATGGCTCTTGAGCACTATACCTCTATTTCTTGATGTTTATAAATCTCTTTTTGTTTCAAATTACTCAGGCTGTGTTTGGAATGCATTCCAATAAATCATGCCAAACACAGCCTTGGTTTTTTCCCCTTCTGCATCAAAAACTTAAAAGAGGCAGAGAACTTCCAGATTGAACTCCATGGGAAGCTGGTCAAGAAGTGTGTTTTGTAGTCTTACCAGACCTTTGCATGCCTGTTTGGTGATGAGGTCCTCTGCCTTGGTAATGGTACAGATCAAGTTGTCTCTGATCGGTTGCAAAGAGAGCTTAATCTTTGCAATTGCTTCAATAAGTTAAGCTGGGAATAGGATTTGAAGTAGAGGTGAATTCCAGGCTTTATCAGGTGTGACAAACTCAGCCACCTTTCTAACTTCAATTCTCTGGATTACATACAATGGGAGTAAGACTCTATCTCGCATCCGTGGGTCTTGCCACATATCAATCACTGACCCTGTACCTATCCTCCAGCACACCCACCTTTCAAGGATGGGTTTGATTCAAAGAAAACTTTCCCAAGTAAATGAAGATGATCTATCACTTGATGCCTCTAAAAAAAGAAGTTGCAATTGGGGATATATTTGAGCTTTAGAATTCTCTCCTCAGTAGCATCAAGGCTATCTATCAATCTCCAACATAATCTTAGGAGAGCAGTGTATTGATCCGAGTTTTTTCCAAGCCTAAGACCACCAATTGTTTATCAAGGCAAATAGAATCCCAAGACTTTAAGACATATCCCTTTCCTTTCACCATTAGCATTCCACCAGTAGTCTATTTCTTGTCTATCAAGGTCTTTGTGGTTTGAATGTGAGAGCCAAATTGTGAGCATCCAAGAGGTGGGGATAGTAGCCATGACTGACTTATCCAAGGTCACTCTCCCCACTACCGAAAGTAGGTTCATTTTCCTAGCCCCCATGCATGTTTGTACCTTCTCATCTAGAGACCTGAAATTCCGTTTGGGGGACCTAGTCCAGTCTAATACTATTGTTTACCCCTAAAAAACAAGTGGTCCCTAATTGACTATATGTGTTTCTGAATGATTGGTCGAAGCAAATAACCATAAAAAAAGAACTCTACTATGTCCAATGGGCTTGCAGAGGGGATTTTAAGGATGATACGATCTGGTCAACAGGAACTTCCATGTACTCAGCTACCCCACAGCTAAGCCTTGGCAAAATATAGATTTATCTATACATTATTCAATCGTTATAGTTGGGCCTGAGCATAAATAAAGTCACTGTATGAGACTAAGTCACCAACCAAGAAGAGGGCAGACAGCATGAATGGAGAAAACATATAATGCCTTTTCAGATGGAGACAAGAAAATCCACCGACCTCCTACCCAAAAATAAACCACTTTTTTTGCTTTTTTTTGGTGGGGGGGTGTTCACATGCACTTTCAGAGATACCTTTTTTCAAAGTCGTATTTATCGTAGTGAATAGTAAAGGGCAATGCTTACGCTATCTTGCATAATTTGATTATAGACAATACCTATTCGCAGCCTAATCTTTGTTACCTGCAAACAAACAACAGAGATATTAGGAATTCTGCTTCAACTTGCAGTTCAGTTGCAAGTAGCCCATAATAGGAAAAGAAATTATTGTGATTTTGGTAGCAGCAAGACATCCTCATAAAATGTGATCCACAGTACCAACACATGTTTATAAAGCAAATATAAAAATGAAGATAATATTTTGGTTATGTATGTTAGAAGCACCCATGAAGTAACATAGTCAAACATCAGGTAAATGTAAATGGTGAAAAATTGCATTACATTTGATAGGAAAATAGAATTTCAATAAAAAAATTTAAGGTGATTCTGAGAGTAGCGCTACAAAAATGGAAGTCAGGCAATGAACTGCACAAATATGAAAAAGAAAACTTTTCTGGAAACTATGATTTTCAAAAATCTCCATGTGACTAACACCATCTTGCTACACAAATATGTTCCAATTTTCCATTCTATTCAGACTAAATCCAAAATTAGTATAAACCTTCAAACCATTTCTCATCGCCCAATCGCATTTTCTTCATGTCATTAGCTTCCTCCTGTAGTCTTTGACCAGCAAGTGCAATCCACAGTTCCACACCATTACTGTTGATGGTCTTACTTCTCCCTTCTTTACTTCAAATCGAGTAAATAATCCATCTTTCACTTAAAACCCCCAAGGTCCTAATGTTCTATTGGTGAATTATCAATTCAATATCCAGTCCCACCATTGTTCAACAAATATCATCATCGTATCAGCATTGCTAAACCAATTTGGTATCAAAGCTATTATGGTGAACAATGCAGAACTTTCCATCATCAATTTTACTACCTTTACACCACAGATGTACAAATAAATCCAGATCAACCAAAAGGTAGGTTCAACTAGAACCGCAATAGGCTCACTATAATCCAAATTTTAACCTCTCCAACATTCTGAAATACTGTCCTCAGAAAATCTAGTTGTTTGCATGAGAAACATAAAGAAAGTACGGTCGTTTGGTTCAGCTACATATCCTCTAAATACCTAAGATCTGGGGTTTCTAATAGCATTAGTATATTCCACTTGAAGTGTGCTCAGATAGCAGTATGGAAATATGAAAGACATGAAAGTCAAGTTTGCGAAGGCAGCAACAATCCATACATTAATCCTACACATAGCCTGAAGAATTGAAACGGCATGGTTTAGCCGGAACAAATTCGTTGGCATGGCATACCTAGGCCAGGGACTAGTGCTAATGGTCTATATGATCTATTGTGATTTGCTTCGATTGATCCAGGGGTAATGCTAATAATCTTCCATAAAAAAATGAAGCTGGCAAAGGTTTAAGTGGGCATTGTTTGATATCTGCAGCCTGACTTAGGAGACCCCTGTTGTCCTATTGGCTAAAAAACCCATTCCATGGGTTCTTAAAGGGAAATGGCCCAATCCTCTTACTGGTCGAAGAGGTAAGCTTATTGGAAAAGTTTCAGGAGATTATTCTCATGTCAATCATAAGGCCAAAAGCCCCAAAATTGGTGATTTCTCTGGCTGAGAATTCGAGTTTGTAAGCTGCTGCTCCTTCACCCTAGGCTAATTTTCAGGTGATGAATTCCTCAATCCCAGCTGATGTATCCCTCAATCCCATGCTGCTGCATGGTTGATGCAGTTAAGATTGTCCAATTGTGGGCCAATTGGACATCTTGGCCCATGGTTGGGTTATATGGATCTTGGGCTTCTTATTTTTGGGTTTATTGAATGTGCCTCTTTTATAAGCTCATAGTTGGAGTCTTCTGTACTCAGGATAATATATAGATAAGAATTAAGATTGTGTGGGTCCCAAGTGCTTCTAAGTAAGTTTACTTTAGAAAGAGTCATTTTAATTATATATTTTAGGTCTTATTGTTGGTCAGTAGTTTCTGTTGTTTGGAGTCTTATATAGCAAGTATTTGATTAGTTGAAGTTAGTTTTAGTCTAGGTAACTTGAAGGGATAGTTGTTTATTTATTTTAGGATTCCTAAAGTCAGTTTATTTGGTCTTTATAACTAGGTTTGCAGTCATCCTACACAAATTTATGGAATTTTGGAATGGAAGATTAGTTTGATTTAGTTAATATTGAGGTGGTTGTCTCTCCTCGTTCTCTTCACCACCACTTCGCCCTTCCCCTCATCCTTGCAATTCCCTTTTTTCCTATTGAAGGGATTGGCTGAAACATATGCCTGTTTGCGCACTGTCAGATCAGCAGATCCTTGACCATAGGATCAGGGTAAAGTAGCAATAGTCCTTAGGGACTATGAGGACCACGAACTTCTGAGAATTACAAATAACCCCCTCCAAACCAAACAATATATGCTGAAAGTCCCCATTGACCGTTTAACTAGAACTTTCACTAATTGCACAAAAACCCTACAATCCATAAAAATTGTGCTAAAACTCCTTTAGAAACCCAAGAGCTACTTTCAAACCAGATTTTGGAATTTCTAGACTAGGTCTGCATTAACCTCCATAACTCTCATACGGATTTGGATTGAGTCGTACGAAAAATGGTATGAAGCACAACTCAAAGCTCTACAAAATTCCTGAACAACCCATCGATAGGCTTGGCCATGTAAAAAGACCAAAATGCCCTTGAAAATTGCAAAAGTTGTAACTTCGTCATATGATATCGAAACAAGACAAATTTGGGTGCATTGGAAAGCATTTTTTACGCTTGCAAGGATCTATGTAGGAGTTGACACCCAAAAAAGTAATCTTCTATGCCAAAACTGCCCCTGAATGAAATAGGCCAAAATTGCCAGTTTCGGGCCCAAAAATCCACATCACCCAAACACTATCACACACTACTAACACCTCATTGGAGAGACTGTACGTCACCACTACCATGTCATCGCTAACTGCCACCTCTTCACAACATGCCACATCATCACTGCCATGTGGCCGAGGTTGCCAACAAGGACAACCAAAAAAACATTTTTTTCACCACCAGAAGGTCCAACCAAGCAACTAAGGCTTTGGCCTCCCCTACTCGGCCAAGCATGGTCGACTGAACATGTTTCGAAACATGTCACGCCACACTAACTACCACTAACCGTCGGACAACCCGCATGGCCCCCACACTTTCCACCTAGGTCCTCATAACCTCACCTTAACAACCTTACCAATTCCCTCCCACTCTGCATGGCATTTTTGAAACCACTTCAACCTCTCCGCCAGGCCCCAATGCCCTTCATCTCTTGCCCATGATCCCTTCACCTCTAGCACTTGCAAGTCCTACCAGCCCTGCTCCTTCAGCTACTAGTTGCTTGTCCCTACGCCCTTAGCTCCGCCAAGATCTTCTCTCCTTGGCTTTCTTGTGTGCTTTGATGGTACGGTAGATACACAATACCTCTTTCATTTCTATACTTAATTAAGCAACTCATTTCTTGTTAACACATCGGCTCTATGACAGAGAGTAGAAATAGTGGCACCTCCCTAGGAGGAGTTGGGGGTAGTGAGGTGAGTCAAGTTGGGACTTATGGCCATACCAAATCTCTAGCCGGGTCCAACCAAATTGAATGGGACCAATTACCTTGCATAGTCAACGGCTCGCCTACTTACTATTTATGACAATTATCTTTCAGGGTACCTAATGGGTGACACTCTAATTGAGGCCACCGCCAAAAAATAATCGGTGGGCTAATGATGCCCTTATTATGTCTTTTTTGCTGAACTCGATGGAACCATCTATTAGCTCGAGTTTTGTGCTCCTCAACTCTGTTAAAGAGTTATGGGAAGTTGTTCAGCAGACATATGCACATACTAGTAACTATGCCCAAATATATGATCTTCATCTCCTAGCTTGAGAGACGATTAGATAACTCAAAAAGACTTGACCTCACTGCCTACTACTTTTCCCTTGCAACTCTTTGGCAACAGTTATATTTCTATTACCCTATTCTGATGACTTACACTGATGATGTCACCACATTTAAAAAGAACAAGAGATGGAACAGCTCTACAACTTATTCTCACTGGCTTGAATCCGAAATATAATAATCAAAACCAAATTCAAGTCCTCAACATGGACAAGTTTCCTAATCTCTCCTATATGCCTAACTCTTGGTTCAGCATGAAGGGCGTCGTCAGTATGTTATGACTTATGATGCCTACTATGGTCCTCCACTAAGCCTCATTGATTGCTCTGTATGCTCCTATGTACATCTCTCTGAGGCCGTTGATAGATCCCAATCAACTATCCCTACCTTTAAGGCTCCTTTTTCTCAATATCAGTTGATTGCTCTCCAAAGTATGATGTTACAACTCGGTACAATTTTCTATACGTTAGTTCCTTCCACTCCACTACGCCAGTCTCTCATCTTGCCTAATCAAGTATGTTCCATGTCTCTTCTAGTTCTAGTCCCCCCTAAATTCTTGATCAAAATCTTTAGAGCACATGACTAGTTCTTCTGAGGTGTTTCATTCATACCTTGTTCAAGCAAGGACAAAGTCTGTGTTGCAGAAGGATCCTTATCCTCTCTTAGAAAGGGTTCATCAATTGTTCTCCTACCATGTCCCTATCCTTTGTTCTATATGTGCCTAATCTTTGTGTTAATCTATAAAAAACTACAGGCCAGACAAGTTTGTTTGTGATACTTGTGAGTTGATCAAACATACTCGCTCGCTTAATTCTCCCAGTTTAAATAAAAACGATCATCCATTTTCTATCATTCACTTTGATATTTGGTACCCTCTCATTCTGTTGCTCAGGCTGCTTTCCGATGGTTTGTTTCTTTTGTTGATAATTGCACTCATCGAACCTGGTTTATCTCCTCCATACTAAATCAGAGGCCTTTACTTGTTTTCGCTCCTTTTATGCCATGATCAAGACAAAATTTAATACTCAGATTTAGATTCTTTGCAATGATAATGGTACCAAATATATTGACAACAACTTCTGTCAATATCTTGATAAGTACGGTATCATATTTCAAACATCATGTGCTCGCACTCTGGAATAGAATGGTATTCCTAAGCGAAAGAACTGACATCCTTTTTAGGTTACTCGCTCTCTTTTATTTTATATGAATGTCCCTAAATTTATTAGGGGGATGTTGTCCTCATTGTGGCCTAACTAATCAATAGGGTCCCTTCAAGTGTTCTTGATTTTCAAACCCTGTTAGCCTCCTTCCGAACCCATCCCTTGCCCCCCATCTTCCTCTAAGGTGTTTGGCAGTGATTGTTTTGCTCGCATCTCCACACGCTCCAAATTTTAGCTAGATCCCAAAGCTTTTCATTGTATGTTTCTTGGATACTAGGCCTCTCATGAGGGTTACAAGTGTTACCACTCTCCTTCCCACCAAGTCTTTGTCACCATGGATGTCACTTTCCATGAATCTGAGTCCTACTTTCAGTCATCTCTTTAGGAGGAGAGTATTACGATTGATGAGATTCCTTCTAGTCCTTTCGTCATTGACACAATGCATATCGAGGGTGAGAGGCAAAAAGAAAATTATATTGAGGAGGAGAGGTGGACCCTCCAAAACCAAATTTGACGAAACCAGACCAACTCACATACTTATGCTAGAAGACTCAGCAGCCCGCTACCAACCTGCCATGTCAATCAGTAGTTCAGTACCACCTCATTCACTTCCTTCATTCCAATCAAGTAATAAGGATCCTCCCATTACTATCAATGAAATTGATATTCCTATTGCTATTAGGAAGGAGTAAGTGCTTACACTCAACATCCTATTTCTAACTTTGTTTCCTACAAGTCTTTGTCCCCAACACCCATCCTTTGTTTCTTCTTTATCCTTTGTTTCTATTCTGCAGGGCTAGAAGGAAGCTATCTCTGATCAAGTGGAAGGAAGCTATGACAGAAGAAATGCATCCTCTAGGGAAAAAAGGGCACCTGGGACCTTATTCCTTTTCTAACAGGAAAATTCCAGTAGGAGGTAAAGGGGTATTGATGCAGATACGGCTGCCCTTTCTTAGTTGGACCAGCATGACCGGCTTTGGAAGCCAAGAGCCAAGAAGAACCGGTCCAGCCCAGGGTTTTGGTCCAACAAGGGTTGGAAATAAAATTAGTAGTTTACTTAGTATTTTATTTCATGCTTTTATTTTCCAGACTTGAACGTAGGAGTAGGATTTACTTCCTTGCTTTGGTTTCCTTTTTATAGTTGTTTCCTAGTTTAGGCTAGTTTCCATTTCAGTTAAGTTTCTAATTTCATGTTCCTATTTTTCTATATATTGGTTGTAATCGATTGAAGATTTAGAGAGAGTGATTTGATTATTGAATGAATGTGTTGAGTGTGATTCTCCGTTTTCCCCCCTCTCTACCCTGATTTCCCCTCCCTTCCCTAAGGGTTCTCCATCAACTTGGTATCAGAGCCGAAGGATCCTATTCCTTCCCCATTTTTCTTCTTCCCTTCCCATTCTCTGTGTCGGATTC
>NC_056561.1:23414647-23429594 GCF_013358625.1 Macadamia integrifolia | reverse complement strand
CTTCTCTGTTCCTTCCGACAGCAGCAAAAAAAAAAATCCCAAAAAAAAAAAAAAAAGAGAGAGAAAAGGAGCAGCAAGAAGAAAAAAAAAAAGACTGAGAAGAAAGAGAAGCAGAAAAGAGAGAGAGAGAGAGAGGGCAACTTACCTGGTTCCGACTCTTCCTTTGCCGACTCATTCTCTGGTTCGATAAATCAGAGTCCTCTCTGCTGGTTCCGTCTCCAAGAAGGAGATCCCTACCCTTCTGTCGGTAATCCAAAAACCCATCCCAAATATTTCTCCCTTAATCTTTTTAATTTGTTTGATTTCCCCACTTTGCCCCTTTGTTTCTCTTTAATTCTTTTATCCCTCCTATTTTTTTCTTATTTACAATTAAACCCCTGCCCATATGTGATACACCCCTTTGTGGTTTAATTGAATCTCAAGTAATTGCAATTCTGCCCTTCCAAAAAAAAAAAAAGTTATTTACTATTCTACCATATATTATTGAGTGTTATTCTGTTAATCATCACCATGGTAGCCAACAGTGAAGTTGTTCAGCAGCTGAATTCTTATAAAGGAGAAACTAATACAAAATTTGACGCTCTCACTAACATGGTCACGTCCCTAAAAACAATGGTGGAATCTATGCAAGTTTCTATTGATCGTTTAGTGGCAGCAGATAAAGGAAAGAGTCCCATTCAATCTGGGGATTCTTCCAACACCACTCCACAGGATCCGCCAGTAACACTACCACCACCACCTCCACCACCATACGGGACTGGTAGACATGATGATGGAGCAAAAAGAGCAGCAAAATTGGATGTCCTTGATTTTTATGGAGACAATAATCCAGATTTGTACCTTGACTGGATTCATAGCTTAGATACATTCTTCAGATGGTACGGGTTGACTGAGGCCTCGAAAGATCCTATTTGCAGAGGCCAAACTGAAAGGCACGGCTCGAGTCTGGTGGATCAAGCAACAACAACAGAACCGAACCTGAGGCATTGGTTTGGTCACTACTTAGGCTGAAATGTATGAAGTCATGAATCGGCAATTCTTGCCTTCTGATTACAAGCAACGCATGCATCTCAAGTTTGCACAATTGAAACAAGAGAATTTGACCGTTGAAGAGTATGTTGCTAGATTTTATTATTTGGCCACTCGTTCTGACTTTGAGTGGGATGAAGAAGTCTTAGTGGCCCAATTTCGCATTGGTTTGCACCCTCAACTTAGTGTTGCCCTTGCATCTAGTCGACTACCTACCATGGAAGACGCCGTACAAGTAGCATATCAGGTTGAGGAAAGTCTGAAATACCCATACAATCGGAGAAATTTTGCAGATACTTTTTCTCGAGGTACTAGTTCCGTTTGGCAACAGTCTCCTACCCAAGAGAGGTCATCTACCAAACCACAGGCTAGTGCTACATCTATGGCCTCTTCACGACCTAATCGGCCATATTCTCCACCTCAACATGTATCTGAAATGTCATCTTCACGGCCTACTCGTCCATACTCACCCCCTCGGCGTGGTTCAGATCACTATTAGTTAAAACGCGACTTAAACGCGTTTAAAATGCGTTTTAAACATGTTTAAAATGCGTTTTAAAAGCGTTTAAAACGCGTTCGCGTTTTTTTCCATTTAAAACGCGTTTTGCCGTATGCTTTCATACAATGCGGGAAAAAATGGAAACGGCAGTATAAAACGTTTTAAACGCGTTTTAAATGTGCATACATTTTGTAAGGGCAAAATAGGAATTTTGTCATACTATTTAAAAAAAAAAAACCCAAAACCGAAGAAAACGATTTACGATTTCTGATTTCTTCCCCAAATCCCTTCCATTCGTTTTCTTCCCCAAATCCCTAATTCTGAATTTCTGATTTCTGAAATCACATCCCGTAGTCGTAGTCCGGTGAGTCTGTGACTCCCGTCATCTCTCCCTTCTTCTCCGTTGGTCAGACTCTGAACCCTTCTTCTCCGTTTGTCAATCGAAGAAAACTCAGAGCAAAAGAGGAAGAGCAGGTCGTCGGAAGCCGAGAAAGGTTAATCCCAGGTCGTCGAAAGTCGTCGGAAGTTGGGCTCGGGCATCGACAATAGCAAGCAGGTATAGTAGCATCTCTTTTATATATTTTGCTATTCTTCCTTTTTTCGGTCAGAACTCAGAAGGTACTCTCTCTCTCTCTCTCTCTCTCTCTCTCTCTCTCTCTCTCTTATCTTCTTCTTCCTCTTTGTTCATGGAATTATAGGGGCATCTGCTTAGAGCGATTTTGGGTAAAAACAAAAAAAAAAAAATCGAAAAACCTAAACCATGGCCGTGATAGTCATCTCGTCTTCTCTCGTGTTTACACTTTCCGGTTTCCAGATAACACTGCTTACTCAATCAATCTCTCTGTCTCTCTCTCTACGTAACAGATAGAGAACTAACCCCTGCCTCAATGAAGCTCGTCACTTATATAGTCAATTACCAACCTTCTTGTTATTTATTTTCTAATCTCTGCTCTAAAAAGAGGAAGATTTGCACAGTTAACATGATGAATGTGTTGAAATGAAAATACTACCCCAATTTTAGGATTAATCATGCACAGCTCCGAGGGCAAAGCTGGGGAAACTAGCACTTTCAAATTCAACGGAAAAATGTTCAACAGTTTGGATTGAACAGTACGACTTTGAGCTTGAAATGGAGAGGCTTGAGCAGACGTACGAGGAACCTGAACCATCTGACACTGGAACTGATGGAGGATCTACTTCATATAGTTTAATGTCTCCTCATTGATCTTTTTTTTTTTTAATCATTGATCTTTGGACCTGTTATAATGATACTGAGTTCTTTAGACATCTTGGATGATATGGATGGATGGTTTTTTTTTTATATATATATATTTTAGACATGTCTTTTTTAATATGGTGTATTAAGTTTTAATTTGGAATTTACATTGGATGCTATATTTTGGATGCAGGTATACAGGCAATAATCTCTCAAATTACATGATGATATATTGCCCTTTTTTTGGTTTCGTTTTTTTGAAAACTACACGTTTAATACTCGTACCGTTCGTTTCCGTTCGTTTGACGTTTCCTGTTTTTTTGACCTTTTTTTGACCGTACCGTTCATCGTTTTTATCTGTTTAAAACACGTACCGTCTTTGTTTTTTTGCCGTTCCCGTTTTAACTAACAATGGTTTAGATAAACCTTCTGATTCTTCAAAATTTACAGTTCGGAGCTACTCATGCCATGGATTTGGACATATCAGTGCCCAATGTCCCAGTCGTTTGGTTGCTTTTATTGATAAGGATTCTCCTATACCATATATTCCGGAAGAGCAACTTGGTTTTGACACAGTTGATTTAAGAGAAGAGCGTGCAACAGGTGAAGTCAATGACACTCTCAGTGACAAAAACCAACATCTTTTTATGTCATTCGTCATGTGTTGACCACTCAGAAGGCCACTGAAAATGAAGATTGGCGCCACAGTAGTATTTTTCAGACTCGTGTGAAGTGCAATGATTAGTTGCTAACCTTGGTCATTGATTAAGGCAGTTGCACTACTGTTGTCTCTGAAGACGATGTTCGTAAGCTGGGATTGAATACAGAACCACATCCTAATCCTTACAAGGTTGCGTGGGTGAACAACACTAATCTCAAAATCACAGATAAGTGCTTAGTCACATATTTTATTGGTGGATTTAAGGATACAGTCCAATGTGATGTTCTCCCTCTGAAGGTGTGTCATATCCTTCTTGATCGACCTTGGTTGTTTGATAAGAAAGTACAGCATTGTGGCTATGCCAATACCTATGCCTTCGAGCATGCCAACAAGACTATGAAGTTTCATCCTGCCAAAGATCTCCCGGAAATTAAGCTCAAGAAGATGGTGGGATCATTCCTCATTAATGGGATCATTCCTCATTCAGCGTATTCCTTCAGACGGTCTCCTCGGTCCTTTCCCTAACTCGACGGAGTCGAGTTTTTTTCAGAGGATGAGAGTTGATGCAGATACGGCTGCCCTTTCTTGGTTAGACCAGCATGACCGGCTTTGGAAGCTAAGAGCCAAGAAGAACCGGTCCAACCCAGGGTTTTGGTCCAACAAGGATTGGAAATAAAATTAATGGTTTACTTAGTATTTTATTTCATGCTTTTATTTTCCAGACATGAACGTAGGAGTAGGATTTACTTCCTTGCTTTGGTTTCCTTTTTATAGTTGTTTCCTAGTTTAGGCTAGTTTCCATTTCAGTTAAGTTTCTAATTTCATGTTCCTATTTTCCTATATATTGGTTGTAATCGATTGAAGATTTAGAGAGAGAGTGATTTTGATTACTGAATGAATGTGTTGTGTGTGAATCTCCTTTTTCCCCCTCTCTACTCTGATTTCCGCTCTCTTCCCTAAGGGTTCTCCATCAATAAATGATTCCAATCTTTCCTAGCTATCAGAATTACAACACCCTCCCACATTGCACAATTATGTAAAAAGACCATAGACCACAATTGGGTTGGGTATACCAAAAAACATTTGTTCTCTTCATCAACATACTTAATAAATTGAGTATGATGCAAACACACACTATTGCACTACATTTCAGAACTAGAAATAAAATAGAACTATGTTCCTTCTATAAACATATTGAAAATGAATATATAAGCAAATAAATAATTGGGGGGGAAAAAACACTATACTCCACTATTCCTTGTGAAGTGTATCCCTTCCTATCTACACATAGCAATACATAGGTGGATTCAAATGATAGAGGGTTAGGGAGTCATCGCATTATACAAAATACAAAATAATCCTATGAAGATAATTTTGTTGTGTACTTACCCCATCCAATCTGGTAAATCGCCGATCTCGTTGGTGACTTTCCTCCATAACTTTATATATTTTTGCGGCTCAACTGATAACCTCATCTCTTGCATCATTTTTCACAGTATTATAGGTAAAGATGCACTTAAAAGATCTCCTGGCAGAAGGGGAAAATTTTTATTTCAATTTTCGCAAAAAAAGTGCCATTCTAGGTATAAGATAAAGGTTATCAATATCCTTACCTTTTAGTATGAAAAAAGGTTCCATCAAAGTAAAAATGCATTCTTTTTCTATATAATTCAACCAGAAACCGTGTTATACACACAATATGACACAAACATTTAGAAAATAAGAGAGGATTACCAGACTTCAGATAACAACTAGAACGTCTGCCAATTACTACAACATTATTCTTCTAACCATTTAGAAAAATCTAACAGTTGTTATATATGGCAAATATGTAGTAGTTTGGAAACACTTTATGATCACATAGACCAAAAAAAAAAGGCCTGGAAAACCTTTCACTTTAGTTAGTCCAATTTATTATTTATGAAGTAAAGGAACAAAATGTCCCTTTGTTTTACATAATAATTGAACTCTTATGAAAAGGCCATCCTACCAATTGCTACTAAACAGGAAAAGTGAAACGGCAATGTCAAAAAAATAAATTGAAAATGACCACACTAAAATATATAGTGAATTTTACATACTCATTAGTTTTGAATTTTACAGTGAATATGATAAACGAATCTAACTAAAATGAACCTGAAAGCCTCAAACTACATGATATTTTAAACGAACATGTTATTGCCAACCATTTCATCATGGTGAAGACACAGAAATTAACACTTAACTAAGTTGGTGAAATTAAATATATCCTATAATATTTCAAAGTTCAAATAGGCTATGAACTAGCCATTCAGTGTGTTACAGACAGCATGAGAGGGGTCAGCTGGTTGCTACTTCTAAACCCTTTTTTCTTGCTTTATCTTCAATACTTGTTTGGCTTCACTAATCTCACAGAATTGACCGCACAGGTTATTCACTAACATGAAGATGTCACATGGTTCCTAGGTATCTGGAATTCCATAAAATAGAGAGATAGAAACAGAAATTACTTTTCCAGGTACACGATTGGTCAAAATGATATACAGCCCACATGATTACCAGGAAGCCTGACCACAAAACTCCACTAGGATTACAAGAGGCTGGTCATGCAATTCATTAACTGAAATCTGAGACATGCCCCAATGATGACCTGGGAGCCTGACCTCAAACCCCTGGAAAAACTCCCAAAACTATCCCTTACATCATGGACTACGTTACGGAACGACAATTAATTAGCGAAAACGATAAACAGGCCACACGCAAAGAATAATCATCTCTTCCAAGAGCATGACATAAATTTATCTCTTCCACGAACTCACCTTTTTGGGCACACTAGTGAAAAACATAAATTCACGTTTCTGGGAACAGAACCGGATTTTTGGCTGTTTGATAAACCATTTTCTTGAAACATTTTTTGCACGCATTGTTGTTTGATAACAGCCATTTCTGGAAACGTTTCTTACAGAAAAAATTGTTTAAAACAGTATAAAACATCATATTTATTTAATTTAAAAGGAAATCATAACCATTTGCAACTCCTAAGACATTGTAGGAAATCCTTAGCTATAATATATCTACCCTACCCCCCCCAACCCCACCTATTATTGTAAATCCAATAGCAACAACACCAACAACAATAATGATGATGTATCAATATTTAGATAACCAAGATTAGTTACCATAAAGAGTGAAATGATGCCCACAAATGATGATGTTCAATCAAATGCTGCCGAGACCAGTACAATTACAGTGGAGAGGCAACCACAAACTGACCCTACAGAAAAAGGCAATTCAGGAAAAAGTAGAAAACAAAATTAATATAGCAAAACAAAAAGCAAGGGCTTGCAACTGCAGATACTAGAGGGCCTCAATAGTTGAGCTGAGCATCTTCAATAGTACAAAGGGACTTACTGAGGATGAGAAAAGATCACAAGGGAGAAGCAGCACATCAAACAAAGACATCACAAATATAGAAACTAATAAAAGCATCGATTAATGAAGAATCCCTAAAGTCTGAAGGTAGTCATAAGTAGCAAGGGGTGGCTGCAGCCTGCATCAAAGAGCTGCCATGATTTTGCAACTCTAGCATAATATACAGGTTTCCATCCATCAAAAGGAAATTATCATCAATGATGAATGAACAGCCTGTGCAGGAGAATAGGAGTCAAAAGTCCCTGCTTGACTGACTTGTAGAAATTCTTTCTGTGGCCAGTTCCCCTTACAATCCCATCTTCCTCTTAATAACAAATTGAGATAATGGGTAACGACTACTAAAGAAAATAGGTAGAGTTGAGATTATGGGTAACGACTACTTAAAAAATAGCACTAATTCACCAGTGCAGCCTAATAGAAAACAATACTAATTAAAACCACAACAGAGAAGCATTACAGATTAAAACTCAAAAAGGGACACCAATCACCTGTTCTACATCAATGCACTTCAAATAGCCAAAGATCATCTGAAAATTACACAAAAATTACAGGAAAACAGAGCAAGGCCACTTCGAAACAAGCCATCACATACAAAAGCATATGTACTGATAAATTGTGCTCAAAATGAATACAAATATGGGGTGAGCTAAAACAAGCCATTAATACAAATATAAACATGAAATAAATTTAGTGACCTATACAATTTCTACTGTAATAAAAGCATATATACTGGTAAATTGTGCTCAAACCAGGACCACATTGATGTATAACATATTATTGATGCTTAAAAGCAAAATTCTTTTTACCTTTCAAAAATGTTCTATACAATGATAATTCATCAAAAACCTCTTGTGAAGCAGTAGAAGTGTTCCACAGGACTTAATCACCCTTTAAGCTAATTGTGCTGCTTCAAGTTCATCAAACATGCCATAACAAAAATCTGGCCATACATATCAAGATAAATGTGGTCGACCCAACCCTAGAATCATGGTTGTTCTCCTTGTTAAGTTTCAGTAAAACACAATGTCACCCTCAACTGTTAACGGATTGAGGCCTTTTGACAAACAGAATGTAGATTAGATTTTGTTTGGTTCAATTCATGTTTTGGGAAGCACTGAGGATGATGTATGTGGACTGATAAAGCTGTCCATCGAAGAGATTCTTCCTCCTACGAGAAGGAGAGGAAGAAGTAATCGCTACTTAAGAAGAAGAAGAAGAAAAGCAACATGCAGGTTAAGCCACAAGGCATCCCAACAAAACATAACCCAAATCAGACGATCATCAACAAAAAACACATCCAAAATCAACCAAAGATCACAGTTCCAGACGCTAACAGAAAGAGAAAAACAAAGAAGAAGCTTAAACAAATTAACCGAACAAAGACAACCCCCTTTCTGGGCATGATCAAAGCCGCATTACAGAATGAAACTCAAGACTGGCAAATTCCACCTGTTCTACATCAATACACTTCAAATAGCCAAAGATCGACTCAACAAGGAGCCAAAAAATGGCGTCCATAATCGAAAATTTGAGAAAATTAATCCTTAAAAATACTACCTAAAAATAACCAAAATCGTACCTGTAGCAGCGAGGAACCAAAACCCTAGTAAAACCTCTCCAATCCTGCCGTTTCTCCTCGTCTTCTCTCCCTCTCTCGAGTTGCAGAGGGAAATGGAGTCGTTTGAGGTTGAGAAGAGAAGCGTGTGTTCACAGATCTACAGTGGTCGGTGCGAAAGTGCAGCCGGTGGCAGAGCTTTTGAGGGTTTTTGAGAGTTCACTTTCACGAGATGCAGAAGGCTCACGGGATAGCAGGCAAGTTCTAGAAACGACGAAATTCGTCTAGTCCGATTCTAGGGTTTTAAAATCGGAAAAAGAAGAACATGGGTTTCCAGTGTGCCCTCTTTATTATTTCCTTTTCGGTGTTGATCTCGTAGGTAAGTTACTGATTGAAGACTTCGACCAAAAAAAACTAATTGAAGACTCACAACTCACGACTACTCACGACTCACGAGGCATGCCCACCCTCACAAGGCAGTCCTTGTCCTATTATATTATATCTACTTTATTATAATTAATGAGTACAGATCAAACTTCTGCAGCCTTGCACTTTGCAGTCTCTGCACCTTGTACCAGAGTTTGAATTTGAACTTTGAAAGAGTTTGAATTTGAACTTTGAAACTTCGAGTGCGTAGGTTAAGGCTGAATTTTAACAAAAAAAAAAAGGTTAAGGCTGAAGCTGAACATATTTTATCTTTGTACCCAATCTAATGATTTCGGACAGTTTACATGGGCATTTGGAGGGGAAGAACCGGTTGACGGGAGGGTAGACCTTTCCGATCGGGCTCATCTCGAGATGATTGCATCTCTTATTAGACTGTGTTTGGTAGCGAGGAGAAGAATAGAAAAGAAAAAAGAATCTAGAAAAAAAAAATAAAGGAAATTAATGAAATGAAATGAAATGAAATAAAAATGAATGAAAACTTTGTATTCTCGGGGTTTGTTTAGGTACAGAAAAGAAAAGAAAATATAAAAAATGAGTGAGAGAGAGAGAGACATCCTTGCTTGTTGATGGTCATGAGATTTATGAACTTCCCAGTATCTCAAACCCCTCACAAGTCACACTTGTAAAACCAAGTTTATGATGTTGAAGTTGTTTGCTTTTGAATCTGGAAGAAATCTATCGCCATGGAAGAGTAGCTTCAGACATTCTAGAATTCCATAATCATATATGAATGTCTATAGGTTCTTGTGATGGTTGATTATTGGTGAAGATAACCCCTGTTGGTAAAATAAAATAATACACCATGAGATTATGAAAAAGGGGATGTTGGCTACACTTGGAGGTTTCTATGATTACCATAATTGAACATAAATAGAATAAAATATTCCAAACCCACCTGAACCACCGAGGAATATAGTGTGCACTAATGGCTACTCATGGAAGCTTCACGCTATCGGGAAAGTGAAGCCTTCCCACCTACAACTCCGACAAAGCTTTGGGAACTCCATCGACCCTCGACCATCACTACTACCATCCAAATCGGAGAATCTGAACATGGAGGAATGATGGCGCTCTTCCAACTGAAATGCATTCATTTGTCTCTATGCTTTTGGCCACGTGAAATGGGTTGGAAAGTTCCGTTGCAGGCCATAATCGGAGGAGGAAGAAGTCATCTGCAAAGCTGATGTCGCACGCTGTGCACTGCCCATCGCTGCAACTCTTTTTTGCTCCTACGCTCGCCACCTCCCTCCTCTATCTCTTTCTGTCCCCCATTGTTTTACTTCTCCTTCTCCCCCTGCAATTTTCTTGCCAAATCTTGCCAAAAAGGCGAGACAAGTTTAATGGCACCGCAAGAAAAAAATCACTAATACTGAGGTGAAATTCAAATTCAAACTGGAGAATCTTCCATCGGCCAAGGACATACCAAACTGCGGTAAAATATTTAGATCCAAGAAAATAGTACAATTTAGGCTGTGTTTGGTAGCCAATAGAATAAAATAAAAGAAAAGAAAAAAGTACATTTTTTGTACTTTTTTCTTTGGGTTAAGAATTTTTCTTTGCACTTGGTACATATTCACTTAAGATAATATTTTCTTTTTTAAATTTAAAATTCCCCTTGGGAATTATAAAATTTTCTTTTGTTCCCCATCAATTTTCTTGCCAAAAAACACAAGAAAACATGAGAAAATATAAAAACTTAATAAGACAAAAAATGAATGATTATACAATGATTTCCTTTGTGTCTATCTTTCTCTTAAAATTCAAAATTTTTTGAAATTTTTTCTTTTATTTTCTTTTCTTTTCTTTTCTTTTCTTTTCTTGATAACTAAACATAGATACTCTTTTAATTTTCTCACCATTTTTTCTATTTTCTTCTCTTATCTTTTCTTTTCTTTTCTTTTCTTCTCTTGTCTACCAAACATAGCCTTAGGCTGTGTGTGTTTGGTTGCCGAGAAAAAAAATAAAATAAAAGAAAACCGTACAGATTCCTGTATGGTTTTCCTTCTTGTCAATTTCTCTCGATGTTTGTTTGTCATCGGCAGGGAGAAAAATTCTTCTGTTGAAATTTCAAATTTTCCTCGTAAACAACAAACTTTTCTCCCGGTGCCTTAAAACAAATCTCGTCTCTATGGCAAGATTTGGCGAGAAAATTATTGAGTGAGAGAGAGAGAGAGAGAGAGAGAGAGAGAGAGAGAGAGAGAGAGAGAGTTGAGATCAGGCGAAGAAGCTAAGATTCAAGCGGATGAGGAGTTTCAGGAGGGTTTAGGATCCAAAGCCGATTTTATCTCCATGAGCGCTTTCAGCTCTACATTCATTTAAACCAATTGCAGACCAACAAAATCAAAAGAGAAAAATAAAAGAAAAATAAAGGAACAAAATCAAAAGAGAAAAAGAGAAGAAGAGAAAGGAACACTGCTACCCATCCTTGTTCTACCGCCCAACAAGCTTATAAATCTTCTTCCTCTATGCAAACATCGAGAGATTGAATCTTGGGTTGAAAGCCTGCCGAGGGAAGAAAGTAACCGACCATGAATGCCACTGACCGTTCTCTTTGCATTTCTCCTTGGTTTTCTCTAATTTGAAATCTCAAAACCTACCATGAGAGAGATGAGTTAATCAATAAACAAAGGAGAGAGAGAGAGAGAGAGAGAGAGAGAGAGAGAGAGAGGGAAAGTAAGCAAGATGTGTTGTCGGTGAGAAAGAGTAAAAAAAAAAGATGAAAGGTTTCAATTGCATGTTCTGCTTGTTAGTGCGGAAACACCCTAGGAGCACACTTATTAGGAGAAATAAACCCAGGAGCAAAAACACGTGGCTTGTGGAGGCTTTAGGTTGAGCCATTACGTGGAATGGTGACAGGAGTGGAGTAGAGGGGTTCGTTTGGTGTGGATCTAAGATGGATGAGGCTGAAAGCATATTATTTTTATAAATTTTATTTTAATAATTTCATGTCAATTAAATGTAAAAACCATTGTTTTATGGTTGTCCTGTTTGGCAACCCGGCCACGTGGCGGTGATGACATGGCTAGTTTGGGTGACATAGATGAAAATGATGACATGGCAGTGTCCAGTGTCACCGATGAGATAACAGCGTTTGGTATGCATGGAGTGATTTGATACATCTTGAGTAGGTGGTGCGGGTTTATGGGTCAAAATTGATAAAATTGGCCTATTTATGCTCAGGGGCATTTTCGATAATAAAAATGATATTTTTAGAAGATCATTTATACATAAAAAATATTGTAATTTACTTAGTCCAGTGCATTTGATTTCGTCACATTCCGATACCGTATGAAGAAGTTATGGCATTTGTGACAGTCGAGGGCAATTTCGGTATTGAATTTTTTTTTTAAAGGAAGTGTTCTCCATGTAACGATACGACAAAAATCTAATATTTTCAACGGTTCTGATTTCATCGCATTCCGATTTCGTATGAGAAATATGCATTATTATAAATTCTTAGGGGCATTTTGGTCTCTTTATATTATTTAGTCAGATGATCAAATCTTATGAAAAGTCGTAGAGCATCTAGTCACGATTCCAACGCACTTTGTTTCATCTCGATCGGATATCGTATGAAAATGTTATAAGTGCTTCCGTGAAACCGGTTCGAAAATCCAAACCGAAAATTCATCAATTGCACTCGGTGTTGGGTGGATTTTTCGGTATTTATTTTTGAAATTTGAAGGGCTTTTGTATAATTTAAATATTTTGAAGGTATAAGTTGCAAGGGATCTTTAAGCACTGAAATATATGGAGGTAGGGGCTTTATTGTAATAAAAAGAGAGTATAGGGTTGTACAATGGAGGGTTCAAATGAAGCCAC
Organism: Macadamia integrifolia; assembly: GCF_013358625.1. NCBI lineage: Eukaryota > Viridiplantae > Streptophyta > Magnoliopsida > Proteales > Proteaceae > Macadamia > Macadamia integrifolia. Next base: position 23,416,954 of record NC_056561.1, on the reverse strand, counting down.
GTAGGCCTTATTCTCATCTAACGGCTGCTGAGATTTTGCGCTGACATGGACGAGATAGATGCTTGCGCGTGGGACTTGATTGGTTAGGTGCATAAGCCTTGATGCACTGGTGCTACACCTTATCAAGGTATGTTGTGGTGTTTCGTGTGTGCATAGAATGTATAAAAAAGACTCCGATCTTAAGGATCTCATGAGATATGATTAAAGCCATCTTCAAGGATTCGGATCCAATGGTCGATAAGCCTTTCACTTTTGTGAGTGGGAGACAAACTCCCTTAAAATCTGAAAAAGTAACTAATAAAAAATCGACAACAAAAAGTGATTGTTGATTGCTGACGTCAACATGACATCATCAGTTGACTCCCTTATTCAAATATTGTGATTGAGATTTACTATCCATTATTTTAGTTGGAAGGTCTAGATTAAGAGATTCTCTTTTATGAGATCCACAGCCAGATTTGGGTCCCTGTTGCATGCGCCACCGGCGTAGCCTACGCCAACCTCTGAAGATTCTATTTTAAGTGTTCTGGTTGGTCCAACTTCAAATGGCCATATCTCCCTCATCTTAACTCCGATTTGGGTGATTCAAGTTGGAGATTCTTCATCTCTCCTAGCTCTACATATCAGAGGGAAGAAATCAGGTAGAGGGATTGCTAAGGTGGTCAGAAATATGAGTTGAAACTCGTGAAAGGCTAAGGATTTGAATGAAAGACTTCCATCCTCTTGCACTTGATCCATAGCCTCCATTAGAGGCTTAGGAAGTTGTTGGAAACTAAGGCAGCAAGCTCTATTGATTGTTGCCAAGAGAAAGAAAAATAAAATGGAAGATAAGAGAATAAGAGGGAAATAGAGAAGAAGTTTTTTCCTCTCTTTGTGTGTGTCTTGAATGACTCTCAATAAATATTTTATCAAATCCAATTAATGGAGTTTGATAGTTATTGTTGAGAATACTATTTTTCCATTAAAGCTTTATTAACAAGAAATACTAGAAGAGGAGAAGTAGAGAGAGAGAGAGAGAGAGAGAGAGAGAGAGGAGTGTGTGTGTGTGAATGTGAATGCCATTGTTGTTCCATGAAAGTAAAGACAATGAGAAAAGAAAGAAGAAGAAGAAGAAAAACTTAGAATTTGGTTATTGTGAGTTGCTTCAAGAAACCTAAGTGTCAACCAGGGTTGAATCATTGGCGGCACCGAGACAATGTGGTTGTGGTCCACATCAAGTGGAGATCGACATTATTGCATCTCTGACGGTTACTCCTTGTCAAGGTAACCTCACTTTTACCAAATTTCCATTATTATAAATCATTGTAGGCAAGATGTTTGATAAAATACCTAAGTGATAGTTGTAGTCTATTTGGGAGAAATTTGCATATATAAGTGTTTCACTATATAGTATTGTTATAAGCCCAACTTTATTTTTTATTAGTGTTCAGTGGATGCTAGACACATGGGCTAATGTGCTCCTTGGTAGTAACAACTACCTAAGCCTATTTGCCGTAGGTGCAGTCTCTCAAATCATTATGAAAAACTAGGGTGAAGACCTAGCCATTGTATGTCATTGGTGGAAACTGAGAATGTGTTCCCTTGGCTATGAGTGCAGTCATAATTATTATTGTGTTAGTGCTGAGCCCGACAGTGGGCATTACTCCGTGCATATAGGCAACTAGCCGAAGCACGTATTTCTTGTGTTGTGGATGTGTATGCTCGTATTTGTATTGTGTATTTGAGTGTTTGGCTGCAGAATGGGTGTGTATATATAGTAGACGATGAGCACATTTATGTGTGAAATCTATGGTAGTCAAACATGCATTTTTCATATTTAGAATAAAGCTACCTTGGGTTTTACTCTATTTTTGCAGGTTTTATATTTTCAAGGCCTTAAGGACTATCGGGTGCTATATCTTCAATTTTACACGTAAAGATGTCATATTTATTTTCATGCTTGCGAAGATGACAAAATTATGAGCAAGATAGACGTGTTCAATTAAAAGTACACATTCGTTTGGTCACCCGTACAAATGATTATTCTTTTCGGGCTAGAAAAATAATAATGGATTAGAACTAAACCGAGATACAGAACCAACCCATTTGCGGTTGTCCCAGAGGTACAAGGAATATTTCAAATGCCAACAAGGATCGATGGACCACATCACATCCTTAAGTGATTGAAATTTATTTTTTGTAACAACAACTGCCTAGTGTAGTTGGTGAGTTATAGTGTGCAAAATTTTCTTGCTCACCAAGAAGTCTCAAATTTGAATCTCATGGTTGTTTTTTTTTTTAGAGAATTTTATTGAAGATTTTTTGTTT
>NC_056561.1:23297326-23412900 GCF_013358625.1 Macadamia integrifolia | reverse complement strand
TTATAACAACCGCTTTACTAAAATATAGATGTCTTCTAATGAACATTTTTACCATCAATGCTCAATGCCTTTTTTTTAGTGGTTACGCAGGCAAGCAACAAATGGTAATTTACAGACTATGCGTGGGTTCGTATGGTTTGGAGACCCAAGTCCCAACCAACTGTTTTTTTTTTTTTCAATATCAACTAATATGAACCTGTAAAATTTTAGCGGTTCTGATTTGATATGTGAAAATCAACGGCTCATAATGTTTATGGTGGGAATAAGGGTTGCAACTAAGGATGAATTAGGGTTAGGATTCTTAAAACTCATAATCTAACTTTAGGTCTCAAAACTCAACTCAAGTCGAACCCAATTCTATTGGGCTTATACCAATTCAACTCGAGCCTAATTGATGTTATTTTTTCATATATATCCTTTGTATTAAAATATATATATATATATATATATACAATTCAAGGTCCCAGGTGTGAGAGAGGACTCTTCAATCTCATTCTCTATTCCTCTGCCTCCTACCCTCTAACGGCTCCAAGCTTCAACCACCATAATTAAATAATTATCATATCAAACTAACCACCATAATTAAATGACTAATTTCATTACTTAATACCAGTGCCCATTAACGCATATATCCGGAATTCCCACTCCAAATAAAAATAAAAAACCTGAGAGATTCAATATGAGGAAAAAGAGTCTTCTCTCAACAGTCACTGAACTGACATGCGGAAGAGTGGGGCTTCAAGATAGAGCAAATATGTATACAAAATGTGACACTCCGTTTTACTCCGTCTGTTCAGAGACCCATTTTCCTTCCCAATGATCTGTGGCAAAGCCAAACTGAAAGATACCTCATCAGATCAAATATCTATTTCATCAATTCTATGTGAACAATAATTTGAATTTTAATAATTAATTGTCCCCTAATCATGGATTTAGTTCTCGGTATCAGTATCGGTCCAAAGAGGATTGGTGTGTATGTGTCACTTTTGTCCCTTGTTTTTAAGAAAAATACATTTTTTACTGTTTTACCCTCAAAACGATAGGTCTCAACCGATACGATACGACTGATATGATACCAAGACTTGAAAGTCCTAATCTTTTGCCATTGAAGTATAGTGGGTGCTTCTGGCATGGGTTGAGGATTCAGATCGGACCGGCAGGTATCGGCATCATTGGACGATCGTATCAGTGAATTGATCCGGACAAAGGTACATATGATGGGTGAAAAATATTAAAAACAAAAATATTCTTGTCCAATACAGGCCAGTTTAGATTGAATCAGATCGATAATGCCTGAGACCAATCCGATATCTTAAACCATACCTCAGGTCAAGGAAAACTTTTTCCTTCGACAATTGAATGTGATGTAGCACCGCAGTAGGGATATCTGGCCCATTGGAGTTCCTAGCTCTGTTGTATGGTTTTTTCCCACTAGACATTTCTACTTACCGGAAAAGATCCTTTCATGATACCATGATGTCACTGCCCAAAACAGCCACTCATTAGTATTGCATTGCAGCGCATACGTCACTTATGTTTTTTTGTGCATAGATCGGTAGGTCCACCTATTCAAGGCAATTACTCAATAATGGAAAGCGTACAAGGTACTAGGACCCTCTCCAACGTTTCAATGTGCATCAGATGGTTGGGATGATAAAGGATTTATGTTTGGATTCTTCCAATTATTAGATACACTTTGGGCATTGGGTTCGTCGGAGAACTCTGGTTCTCTGATCAACACACCTAGGAGACATCCAATGAGATGCAATAACATAGCTTCATACCTTGTGGATAAAGGAGTCGGTCATTTTATGCGAGGTGAAGAGAGATAACAAAGAGGGTGGTAACATATAGTACTTCTTCAACGGCTTAGAGACCTTTTTACAAAAATAAAATACGGAATAGCAAAACTGCTCTCTTTCCGGGAGAAGGGTGGGGTGATTTCCATATTACTATAATAAAAGAGGGATAATGGTGATCACATGTTCAAAACTTGGAAACAACCTATTCTGCGAAACAGGGGGTAATACTGTGTACACTTGTCTCTCCCAGACCTTGTAATAGCGGGAGCCTCGTGCATTGGATTGCTCTTTTTTTTTTTTTAATGGTGGTGATGAGGGAAAAGCCTCATATCTAATCAAATAAAAGAATAATGCTTAGTGGATCTTATAACAAAAAAAAAAAAAATGCTTAACGTGTGATTGGTGCATTATGGCTACATTTGGTTGCAAGGGAAATGGGAAGGGAAGGGAAGGGAAGGGAAGTGAAGTGAAGTGATGTGAAGGGAAGTGAAACAATTTTTTTTTCCCCTTTTGAGTCTTTTGGTTGCAACAGAAGTGAAGTGAAAATAATTTACCATGGTTGTTTAGTTGGATGTAAAATTAATGTAAATTAGATATACAAATTTTAAAAACTAATAATCCAACCAAACTCCTCAAAAGAGATGGAGGGGGGGGGAGTACTTTTCAATCCAGAACCCACCCAGCTCCTCAAAATTTATATTAGTTATGTGAATCAGGTCATTCAAGGTATGTACCTAATCAAACCAAATGTCATCAAATACTATGTTCTATCACTAACAAAAATAAACCATTTTATTCTATATGTCAAATGAATGCATCATAAATAAATATTTAAAATAATATAATGAATGATCACAAAGAAAACAGTAATAGATCACAAGTGATAATGACTGAAAGGCCCATTCCAAAAGTCATTTGGTCAAAACAAACCTAACAGGTCAGTACTGCTCCATCTAGCTCAAACCCAAAGCCTTTTAGTCAAAACAAACCCAATTGAGTCGCATGAGAGAGAGAGAGAGAGAGAGAGAGAGAGAGAGAGAGATCATTGAGAGTCATGAGCGGGGTGAGAGTCGTGAGAGTAGGGGTTTTTTTTTTTCTTCGTATTATGGTGGGAAATAAAAAGGGAAATTTTAATGGTTGAGTGAAAAAATTTTCACATGTAAACTATATTTTCCTTGCAATCAAACATCTAAATATATTTTTTATGGGAAAAAAATGTCACTTTATATAAAAAATTTGCATTCCCCTTGCAACCAAACAAAGCCTATATGTTGATTATGTGTTAACCTATTGTATCCAACACCTACTATAAAAAACTATACTTTCTAACATTTTTGTGGGCTACTTCAAGCTCAAAGCCCACCATGTCCTTCTAGCCCAACTCTAATAAAAGCCCAGTCTTTGTAGAGCTGGCTGGGCTCAGCCCTCCCTTCATGGCTCAACCCCACCTGAATCTGTAGAACGGGCTGGGCTTAGGCCTCCTTCAATGGCTCAACCCCACCTGAATCGATGATAGTGAAAGGAAATGAGAGAGAGAGACGATTAGCCAAAAGCATGTGAACAAGTTTAGAAAGAGAAGGCGAAATGCTTATTATAAAGTCTTTCAATTATCAAGAATAATTTCATCCCCAAAAAAAAAAAAAAAAAAAATTAAAGCATAATGACCAATCAATAGAAGAATAACATGTATCCGCATTTAAGTACTACAAAAACAAAAGCTTATGAAACTGACTCAAACATTTGGGGTGCCAGTAATTACTATGATTTAAGTCCGTAGTCTGTCTGGCAGATAGACAATTATTAGGTCTAACATGAGTTCTAAGTCCAAAGAAGGTCGATGGCTCGACCCTCCCTTATATTTCCATCATTCTTGATATAATAATGATAGTTTAGTAATTAGTAATAAGTGTGATCCAATGAACTCTATTGCTGATCCATGTGAGTCCCTTGTTGAGCTTGTGAGTCCCTATCGGGTGACAATGGGTTTTGCAAAGAAAAAGGAAAAAAGAAAAAAAGAAAAAAAACCACAATACTTCCTATTGTGTCACGTGTATGTGGGGGTCCACGGATTGAGACTTGCCCACATGAATAGCGGCTAACGTGAATGACATATATACATATTTTCAGTGGTGCTTGGCTATCATCCCGTGGAAAATTCAAGGCCCATTGAAATCCTTAAGCCTTTAACCCTTTCTCAATGGCGTTTTAAAAGGGAGACAATTTCATTATCAGGATTTACTTTGATGTAGAAAGGCATATATATGGCTGTCATATTCATTAGCCAAATAATGGATTTTATTTATTTATTTCATTTAGCTATTTATTTATTTTTACATAGATTCACCGCAAACGTAGTAAATAGATATTTCATGGGTGAATATGTTAATACAATGGGTGTCAATCAGTTTGTTCGATTGACTTCTTTTTTTCTTGTTTCTTATATCTTGATTTGGACCGATGGAGAGTTTGGTTTTGGTTTGTTCTCAATTTCTTCTATTGTTTTTCACATATAAAGAGTAAAAATTTTGTAAAAAATATTTCACGATTGGTTTAATCAAAATTTTATTAGTTTTTTCTGTCTTTTTATTCAAATAGTCGTTTTCATTTTTAAATTGTTATTAAAAATCAAAACCAATATCAACCTGATGAGAAATTTAACCCAACAATTTTCGATTTGGTCTAATTGGTTCCTGTTGATTCAATCCGTCAAATCTCATTTTTGATACCCTAATTAATACATTTAAATTTAGTGTGACAAATATATGTCATAAGGTTTTTTTTTTGAGGTTCTTTGACATCAACTTTAGATAACCTCTACAAAAAAACTGTAATGATGATCTTAACCCACCACAATATGTTCAAAACTTTGTGATGGTTGAGAATGACATGGCACCTAATTCCTTCATGAGCATCATTAGCCTTTCTCTCTCTCTCTTTCTTTCTTTTTTATTAGTTGATATCGATACTAATAAGGATTGACTGTATCAAGGAACATTGGATCACGATCATTAGGATAGCCTAGCGGTGGCAGCTTTGGCTTTAAGAGCCGGTGCCTAGAGGAGATAGGCACACTTTATGCTATTCTCGCATTAAAGACTATGTTAAGTGCATCTCAAACAAGATGATTCAATTCCCCAACTTTGACATAGTATTCAATCAGTCCCGCATTGATCTCTTATTCGTCTGAGTGAAATGGTTTCATTCCATTTAGTGCAGGAAGCAACAGCTGATCCCATGGCATATCTATACTTAGAGGCAGTATTGGCCAAGGATCCATACCTATTAATGGGGTTGAGTAGCCCCTACTAGTGAAAGGGAAATTGAAAGTGTTCACTTGAACGTGTAGATAGTTCAAAAATGATAGAAAAATCAACAGATTAACTCAATCGAAAGTCCAATGAATGAGATCTACCTGTTTGAAGTTTGGACTAAAAAAATATATTAAGTTACAACTTTTAAATACATATATAAGGTCAGAAAGGCTATAACTGATTTGATGCCCGATCAATCTGTTATACCGGCTCAACCAATTCCAATACGTATTGAGCGATATAATAATAATAATAATAATATTATTATTATTATTATTTTGCTAACGATGCCAATAATTAGAAGCATGGTCGAGAGTGTTTGAACTTAACAAAAACTGATTTGGACAATGTGGGTATACCTAGAAATTTAAAGATGAAAATTGATTACTGTAATTATAAATTTCATTAGGTTTGTGTCCTTTCAAGAGATAACCTTTGTTGATTTAACGCGTAAGCCTGGTTATTCTTGGTTGATTTGATGGGTTGTACCATAGTCTAGTTTTTCTGTTTTTACAAATGAATACAGGCCAAGATATCTGTAGTTGAGAGTAAAAGATGATTGGACAAAAAAATAGAACCAGTGATGAACTCAAGAGGACTAAGAGCATGTAATTGGGCTTCGGGGTTGTTTTTATTTTTATTTATTTATTTTTTTTTTTCAGTAAAAGTTTAAGGTCGTTCACTTGAAGAAGAAAAAGGAAAAAAAAAGAAGAAAAGAAATGAATGTTTCTGATCCCATGGCGGCATGTGTAACTCCCCGATCCCATTATCCTTGCATAATATTGTCCTCTTTGGCCCATAAGTCTCAAAGCTTTAAAACGCGTTGTGCCATGAGGAGTTTATAGGTTATTAACTAGTTCAGGAATCGTTCACTTGAAGAAGAAAAAAGAGAAAAAAAAAAAAGAAATGAACGTTTTTGATCCCATGGCGGCATGTGTAACGCCCTGGCCCCATTATCTTTGCATAATATTATCCTCGCATAATATTGTCCTCTTTAGCCCATAAGGCTCAAAGTTTTAAAACACATTGTGGGATTAAAGTTTACACACCTTCATTGATCTCCCAAATCCCTTTGTACTTGCCATTATACTTGCCATACGCTATGGACCCACACAGTCGGGATTTGCTCTGATACCATTTGTAACGCTTCAACCCCATTAACCTTATATAATATTGTCATCTTTAACCCATGGGTCTCAAAACTATAAAACGTATTGTGCTATGTTAAGGAGGCTAGAGGTTATTAACTAGTTCAGGAATCGTTCACTTGAAGAAGAAAAAAGAGAAAAAAAAAAAGAAGAAATGAATGTTTTTGATCCCATGGCGGCATGTGTAACGCCCCGACCCCATTATCTTTGCATAATATTATCCTCGCATAATATTGTCCTCTTTATCCCATAAGGCTCAAAGTTTTAAAATACGTTGTGAGATTAAAGTTTACACACCCTGATTGATCTCTCAAATCCCTTTGTACTTGCCATACGCTATGGCCCCACACATTGTCGGGATTTGCTCTGATACCATTTGTAACGCTCCAGCCCCATTAACCTTGCATAATATTGTCATCTTTAACCCATGGGCCTCAAAACTATAAAATGTGTTGTACTATGTTAAGGAGGCTAGAGGTTATTAATTAGTCAAATAATCTCTCATTAGGTGATATGAGATTAAAGTTTGCACAATCTCACTAATCTCCCAAACCCCATGATACTTGTCGTATTCTTGGTGGGGACACTTCACTACCCGGTAAGTACCAGATCTGCTTGGGAGATCGGTGAGGTCCCCACCAAGAATAAGGAAAGTACCAGGGGGTTTGGGAGATCGGTAAGGATGTACAAAGTTTAATCCCACATCGCCTAGGGAGAGATTTCTGGACTAGTTAATAACCTTTAGCTTCATTAACATGACACAATGCGTTTTAAAGCATTGATGTCCGTGGATTAAAGAGGACAATATTGTGCATGGTTAATGGGGCTAGGGCGTTAACACCAATATAGATGTGGGTGTCATCTCCATACACTAATGTGAGAACCATATAGGATACGATAAGACAACGCTTTATATCCCAAACAAATAATCGTTGCATCCTGGGAAAAACTTTTCTCCTTAAGGCTATGTTTGGTAGCCAAGAAAAGATAATAAAAGAAAAAAGAACCTATAAAAGAAAGGATAAAGGAAAATAGAAGAAAATAAATGCAATTGTGAGGAAAAAAAAAAAAAAAACATATGTATGTTTGATTACCATTAGATGAGAAGAAAATGAAAGTTTTTATTTTTTCTTATGTTTTCTTGTGTTTTTTGTAATATTTTATTTTTGAGAGCAAAAAAAAACTTCACAATTCTCAAGGAGAATTTTAAAATTCAAAATCTAAATATTCTATTGGATCAAGACATGCCAAGGACAGAGAAAGTTTTAAACTAAGAAAAAGGTACAGTTTTCAAATATTTTTGTACTTTTTTCTTTTATTCTCTTAACTACCAAACACAACCTCAATTTGTGCTAACCCTTTATCGCAGCGGGCCAATCCGGAATGGGCCCAACTGTTAAGAGGAGCATGGGTTCTTCTTACTGGAGCCCAATAAACAATGACGCTATACTTTTTTGTTTTTGGGCGGAAACAATGACACTATCCCCACCCCCTTACATTGGGTTGGGGCTTCTTTTACTTTAAATTTCAAAACAGGTTCATTTATGAGATTCACTCGTGTGAGGTGTAGCCCATGGGTGATGGATTAGGATCAGGTTTACATACGTCTCTATCAAATAAAAAGAGAGAAAATTGATTCTAAATACATAGATCTCTTGTACGTGAATGTGATCCACGCTCATAGTCCATACTATGAACAAGTGGGTGTACGGAGCACATTAATGAGTTGCGCCAAAACAGTATGATCATAGGAGGACAATAAGGTTATCTGATCTTTAAGGTTATGTGAAAATGAGAGAGATAGACACAAAGGTGTTAATATTCTCTACCTCAAGGAATCATTCTCCTAAATGTTATAGACTATGGACAAAAATACTTGCACTTTCAAACTTCTTTTTCAATTAAACAACATAATTTATAACAGATGGACCACAGTACCACACATTGTTCCACATAGAGTATGAGAGCTAATGATGAACCCATAATTTAATCATAGCGTCACCATTCGTGAAGAATATCTCCCCCAATTTTGGATTAATTCAAAAATTAATTGTTTATCTCAAACAAAATTTGTTACAACTTGTACCTACTCTCACATAAATTTCCATCATTTATAAGGGCTGTTCGGATTTTTTTTGATAAATGCTGTTGGGTACTATTGACTAGTGACATGTGGATTTATACTATTTGACTATTTGGAATTTTTACATAGATATTCACTTTGATTACCATGAATGTTTTAATATAATTTGAATTCAAACGAAATATACGTCTATTAAGCCTCATTGAACAAATGCAAATAAACTATCAAATATACAATGTATCAATGCAGTATCAATAAGGTACCATATTTTTTCACTAAGAACAATAAGCTACTATATCGTACCTAAAACTCTTTTTTTATCGTAGATGCACAGATAGGGAATCAAACCAGAAACCGTGCGCCTATCCACATAATCTCCAATTCGCACAATGCATACGATAAGGTTGGGTCCCATGACTTTCTCCCCTGGGCACCAACTTTTCAAGTTGGAGTTGCCACCACTAGGCTATCCTAGTGTTCGTCAAACCGTACATAAAACTCTTACTAAGTGGATGCCGTAGTAAAAGAAAATTAACCTTTCTAGTACCAACCATGTATCAATATTTAGCAGCTATATGCTTTTACATCGCACACCACACAAGTATTAGGTGACACACGTCTGATTACTCAACTCCCTATCTCCCAATCTTTTACTCATTGTATCCTAAAATTATCTAAGAAAATGATCTTCTTAGATTTTTTTTAAAATTTTTTTGTAAAATTTTTTAAATTTTTTAAATTTTAAAATTAATTTTTTTTTTTTTTTAAAACTTCATTCATCAGTATCTCCTAACATCTCTCAATGTAAATGGCCTTCTCTTCATAGATAGCTTTCCGTTTTAATATGTTTTCCCAAAGTCTCTCGTCCCTCACATTCCAATCTTCCTTAGAAAAGAATGCTAGCACTATAACGTTGCAACTCATGACGGTGGATATATGCAACCATTAATGCATTGGGTTCCATTTCTCTATGCTTTTTTGTTTTTGGTAAACAATTTCTCTCCGCTATAGAACCCATTGGATAGCATAACGAGATCCCATATAATTTACATAGTGCTAATGTTTGTAAAGGATTAATTTTTCCTCCAACCATGGAGAATATGAATCTCTCTCCCAATGGTGAATTGGTTCCAAGATCAAAGTCTTGAGCCTCATTAATTTCACTTATCTCTTATTTACTTACGAAGTTGAAAATACCAATTCTATATGGAATCCAATAGTATCAATGAGTTGGAAAATAATATATTCCTCTTCACCCCTTGCATGAAGAAACTCATTCCTTAATAAAAAAAAAATCACTTTCATTGCCTTGTCAGCCAAATATTTTTATGTTTCTCAAAATTCAACTTAATTGATTAATTCCTTCTGTCATGATTGTATTCTCCACTTATCATGATTGAATTAGACTATAAAATTTGATAAATAAACTTTATATCCTTCTACATTGCACAATAAGGTGGCTGTTGATCAAGGAACAACGCAATACTTCAAGCAACTTTATATCATAATTTTATGTGGTGATATTAAAACACAGATATGCTTCGAAGTCATAAGATTTAGAATGTAAAACGGGTAAAGCTTCTGTTGACCACAAACCCGACAGGTTTCCCAACTCCATCAAATAATGTTTGGAAGTGGCCCAACCGCTCATTGTGGGCTGCCATTACCATTCTCACAATTTCACCTCACTATTAATCGTATTGAAAAATATCTTCTCTTACCAACACGGAAGGGGTGTCAATTGGATGTGGTTTGTTTTGGTCGAGTTTAATTGTTGGTTACAAATTTAAGGTTTTATACCGTTTTCATGGGCTTCGTAGTCTTAATTATGGATAAGAGGAGGAGTAATCTAATTCAAATTGAATGAGTTAAAAAAGCTATGGATTAGCCTAAGATAATTACAGATGAAGTAGTGAGGAATGATATGCATAATTTTAGTCTCATTTCAAGTATGACCTTGGATAAAATCTATTGGACTGCAAGGATCTATATAGCTAACCTCATTTAGCTGAGATTGTCCGAACTTGATGGATTATACCTAAAAAGAAAATGCTTAGAAGTGGCCCAACTAATTCAGGTGGATCTACGGTGTGGGCCAACTTTTGTCGATGGGTAATGTTGGTTATCTCATAAACTTTTTAGATTGAAGCCTCTTGTGTGTATTATGAATGGATAACATATGACTTACGTATGATTATGGGTGACAATTGCTTGGTTCAATCCGATTTAGCTCAAGTTAAATCATTCTTTGGTTTCAATTCGGTCAAATTCAAGTTGGCGAGGATTAGTTTCAAGTTCAGGTTCGTATTGGATTGGGCTAATGGAATCTGATTTTCTTGGTGATAAGAAAATCTCTTCAACGTTAGATTCAATCTGATCCAAGGATATTTTTTGACCTAATGAAATAAGAGGTGGAAGTTTAATTATTAACCCGAAATCTAATCATAATTTTTTTTTTCCAGGGTGAAAAATTTAATGATAATCATTGCATCAACTTTATCCATAAATCATGAATCCCTCTGAGCTACGAAAATTAACCTGATATCGATGTAAAGACTCCAAAATAAAAATCCAAATGCATTGGAGTCAAACTCATCATCTCCACTTCATGAACCATCTAGGTTTTAGATATTGATATCACATCGACTGTATTTATTGATTCATGTTGAACCCCAATCTCTTTTTACTCTCATAAATGAAAATGTTGTCTGTAACTAAAGCTAAACGATATTGTGGTTTTGTTTTCATAAATGCCTTTTTTTTTTTTTTTTCACTCTTAATGGCAATAGATGGAACATGTGTTATCAACTCTTCAACATCCTCTAATCAGTTCCGATCAGTTATGATCAAGATCGTAGGAAATTGATCTGAATCGGCCAAATATAACATAACAATAATTTCCATACAAGGATTGGATAAACCAAATTGAACGGAATCAAAATTAGTTTCAGCTAATTCCGATCCAAATGAAGGTCAATGGCCCAACCTTAAGGATTGCTCAGTTGTGAAGGACCAACCACCACACAATTAGGAGGACCAGTGAGGATTGTGTGTGTGTGTGTGTCTCTCTCTTTGTTTGGTGTTTCTTTCTTTTTCGTCATTGATCCAACCCTAGGTTCTCCGTTAGATGCTGCACTAGCTGTCTTAGCGGTTGGAGAGGATCTGAATCCCATCACTCTACCAGTCGACATAACATTTGCGCGTGTTCACATGGAGATGGTCTATACTAGGGATGCAAGTTTGGCCCTGATGGCCCAGACCGGCCCTTGGCCCGCCCTGATCCCGAATAAGTACCGACCACAAAATTTTGGCCTTGAGGGCTGGCCCGGTCCTGAAATTTCTGATCCTGAGTCAGGGTCAGGGTGGGTAAGGGTTGATATCTTTGGCCAGCCCTGAACCCGGCACTGATTTTTTTACCCTGACTTTTGGCCCTACCCTACCCTGATTTTTTCCCTTGATGTTGACCCTGATTATGACCCTAGTTGTGACCCTAATTTTAACATAATTTTATATATTATTTCACATTGAGTCATTGACACCTCAAAACTCCAAATATATCTTCTCACAATCTCACCGATCTCTCTTACCTTTTTTACCAATAAAAAAGATCTCTTTTATTTTTTCTACAAAAAAAAATAATATTTAGGGTTAGGGTCAATCAGGGTCATCCCGGCCCTTGATGGCAAACCAGGGTCAGGGTCGAGGTCAAGGTCAAGGTCAGGGTCAAGGTCATCCCGGCCCGATCTTGAAAAATCAGGGCCAATCAAGGTGGATAAGGGTTGGGCTGAATCCTGAAGGGTGGGGCTTAGGTTGAAGTTTTGCGACCCTGAGTAAGGGTCAAGGCGGGTTTGGGCCTAGTTAAGGGGACTAAGGGTTGGGCTAGGGTTTTAAGAAGCCTAGCCCAACTTGGCCCTCTTGCACCCCTAGACTATACATAGAATTTTGCTTATGTGGATGCAAAATGTGTCGGTGAATGACATGTCAGTAATGGGCTTTGACTTTTCTTACTGTATGGAAGTGGGTCTCACAACTAATCTCTTACCTAGCACATGTGTCCCCCCCCCTTTCGCCTCTATTGTGTGCCGAGTGTGGATGGTCTAAGGATCGACTCCTATGTTCCTCCGTTCCCCTCTAGTGTGCGCCAACAGTGTGAAAGGTCTAAGGATTGACTCCTGTAACATGTGGTCCTCTCAGTCACATGTGTTTACCCCTTCTTCTCTAGTATGCGCCAATAGTGTGAATGACCTAAATTCTAAGGATAGACTCTAGTCACATACGCACATGTGTCCCCCCTCTAGTATGTGAGACCGTGAGTTATGTACCCTTTTAACAATTTCTTAGAAAAAAATCTAATCCGATACCCGTCACACAATCGAACCCGGATCCTCTGCGTTCCCTGGTTTAAAAGATTCTCTATATGCCAATATAAATTCGACACGAATTACAAAAGAGTGACATCATCTATCTTTGCTTCAAGGATAAAAATCGTCTGAAATTCCCATATCATACAATTCTATACAATACCCCTTGCAGAGGTCAACACGTGGACAAGTTGAAATAGACGGCTCGGATGCTTTGTTGATTAAAGCTCCACCAAAACTGGTTTGAGGTAAATGAACCGATCTGTCCAACGGATTAAACCGGACCATTTCCAGTTTCATCTCTCCAACTCCAAAACCTCTTTTCTTCTTCTTCTTCAGTTTAGGGTTTTGTTTTTTGCTCTCTTTGCGAGGGAAAACAAAAAAAAATCTCAAAATTCGAACTTTGAGTGCGGCTCCGCATGCCTCACAAGACCAAAAGTTTTGGCAAGAAGCACATAAATTTAAGCGCAGACGATGGACAAGAGAGGTTCTCTTCCTCATAGAGATAGCAACTAACATCCACCATGCAAACCTTGCCAACGCATCGACAAGCATTGATATCTGGTTTTTCATTAGATGAGTGATCAAAACTCCAAATGCTCAAATAGCTTTCTTCAGACTTTTTCAATGCCGATAAAGCTTCGCCGACGGCAGCAGAGATCGATAAGACCTCAATGCTGGCTTCCCCAGATGGAGGTTGGTTACCTCATGACCCTAAGAGCTAGCTACCATATAATAACAACCAGAGAAGAGAAGCAGACAAAGATCCGAGCACCAAAAATTGCAGAGAGAGAGAGAGAGAGAGAGAGAGAGAGAGAGAGAGAGAGAGAGAGAGAGAGAGAGAGAGAGAGAGAGAGAGAGAGAGAGAGAAACGAACCCTAAACTGATGAGAACAGGAGAGAGAGAGAAGAAGAAAGAAGAAGAAGGAAGAAGAAGAAGAAGAAGAATAAGAAGAGGTTTCTGAGTCGGATTGCAAACACTGGCCGACCCTAAAATTTCTAAGCCCTATTCTCAACTCCAGTACAGAATAGAGGAACATAGAAAGAAATTTTCCTGAGTCTTCTAATGAAAAGATGTATTGTAGGATAAATTAGTCATATGATCATCCTGAAACCAGAAAAGGGTAGGTCAGAGTGCCCGATTTGTCTTCAAGTCTACAACAACGACACCATCCCTCGTGTGCTCCCTTGAAACTGGAAACGTCTCTTGTTCCGTGGCTGTTTACACGGAAGGGAAAGAGGGGTGATCCAGCGGGAGTTTCCCCTTTGTGAGCAAAGACACAGAGAGGGGTGAGAGAGAGGGTGTCATGTGAATGGCTTCCAATAGGAGAGTTGAACCGGTTTGGTTTGATTCATTGGATAGATCGATTCATTTGCTTCTAATCGGTTTTGGTGGAGCTTCAATCAACAAAGCATTTGAGCCGTTTATTTTAAATTGTTCACGTGTCGACCTCTGCAGGGTATGAATTGTATAAGATGGGAATTTGCTGAGGATTTTTATCCCCGCTTTCAACCCAATGGGATAATTTTCCTTTCTTTTCTAAAACCAGAAAAAGAAAAACCGAAAAAAAAAAAAGAGAAACTGCAAATCCTCATCCAGAGACAAATCCTTCACATCTAGTACACGATCAAGACGTGAAGAAGATGAGTACAAGTGAAGCGGAGACGAGATTACGATAATGAACTGTATCTGAATCCTATAACTATGCTTTTCCTTGTCTCGATTTTCTGTGTAGTAGAGATTTCAGAACACTTTGCCTAGATGCAGAACGAAGAAACGAAATACTTGGAATTGGAAGATGAAGTTTGGGGAATAATTAGAGATGAGGAGCTTCTTGTACTTAATTGAGTATTTTGCATCATCCAATTTAAATTACAAGGAAAAAAACAACTTTCAAAATTCTGTTGTAGGAATCTGCTTCTGCACCTTTGATTTTTGAAAGGGAAGCAGATTCTGAGGAAATGAGAGGTTCTTTCTCTCTAACGTCATAGAAAGCCAAGCGTCGGCAGAGGTTGAAGCAATGACAAACTCTTCCGGCGGTGGACTACTCAGGTAAGGTTGTGGCGGTGACAACAGGGGACACAAGAGAGAGTTCGCCGGGACAAGGGAAGAGGATGATGGTCAGTATCCGTTTTACACGGGAAGAGGAAAATTTTCTTTCTCCGTTTTTTTTCCCTCCACTCCCTCCCGATTTCAAATATTAGTTTATTTCTATAAAATAGAGACGGTGAAGTCACATTGCCACTGCTGTATATGTGTCAAATTAAGATTGGTACGGTAAAGAAACTTTCCTCTTCAGGTCTTCACCACTCACCAGTGGAGCTTCCGGGTCCCACATGGTGTCTCCGCTCCAAAACGTAACTGACCTTCCCTTTCAACGTTATTTCCATTTTACAAGTGGCGAATGTTAGAGAGGAAAAGAAAAAATAAGGAAAGAAATTCGACGTCTCTCTCACACTCTGTATCTCGAGAGCTTTCAATGCCTCCTTTGATAAACAAAGCCACAAAATCTCCAGACACAAGTCCTCATCACCGCCCAAAAACCCTCAGGAAGCAAACCCCACCCAAATCAAAAGCATGGATTCCCAGTTCACCGGCAGAGCCACCGGAAATGCCTTCCCTGGCCGAGTGGACATCGATCAGATGCCTGAAATTCCGCAGCGTGGTTCCCATCACCGACGGGCCCAGTCTGAAACCGTCTTCCGATTTAACGACGACATCCTTTTCGATCCTGATGTCGACTTCAACCTCTCCGCCCTCGACATCCCTTCTCTCTCCGAAGATAACAACAACAGCAACGGTGGCGTCCCCATGACCATCGATTCCGCCAAATCCGATGATTCTACCGGCGACAAGGGCAAGCCCAAGTTGGCTGGTGGGCCCCATTTCCGGAGCCTCTCCGTCGATGCTGATTTCTTCGAGGGTTTAGGGTTTCAACCGTCGCCGGTCGGTGGTGGTAGCGGTGGAGCTGAATTTGACAAGTTTGGCGGGAAAAGTGGAGTCCCTGAGAAGAGGATGCATAGGCATAGCAGTTCCATGGATGGTTCGTCTTCTTCCTTCGAGGTTGAGTCGGCTGAGAGTATTAAGAAATCCATGGGACCTGATAAGCTTGCGGAGTTGGCCTTGATTGACCCAAAGAGAGCCAAAAGGTTTGGTTTTTCCCTAATCAATTTTGATCAAATTAGTTAGTTGATATGGGTTTCAGTTTGCAAAATTGATTTGTTCTTTTCGATCGTATAACTGTCGTGAATACTCTGTGAGAGGTCTCTAGACTTGTGTTTATGTATTTATTATTGTTATTGTTATTTTTCTGTATAGTTCAATCCCTGGTATATTATTTTCAGTAAGTTTAAATAGGGAGATCTCATATTATTTCCTAAGGATTCTGATTTTGTTGAATTTTTTGTTAGTGCTGTAATTTTATTAGTTGTACTTCAACTGAACTTAGTCGATGAGATAATAATTTTATGAAGATTCTGAACTTCGTTGATGTAATGTTTTTGCCATATTATCTACTGTAGGATTCTGGCAAACCGGCAATCTGCAGCACGGTCGAAGGAGAGGAAGATTCGATATACTGGTGAACTGGAGAGGAAGGTGCAGACACTTCAAACTGAGGCAACCACCCTCTCAGCACAAGTTACAATGCTGCAGGTATCAACTTTCAACTGGTTCTGTGCATTTACCTCTGATAGTATAAAGAGAGAGAAAGAAAGGTTTAAAAAAAAACCGTAAAAATTGGATTTATGCTCCCTGGTATAGATGCCTAAAATTTGTGAGGATCAGGAGAGGCCTAGATTAGAATTGGCTTTGGGTGAGTTGCTATATATGATAACAAGCTTGTGGTTTATAATAGAATAGTTGAATCTTCTATGTGGTTGGATTGGTTGCAGTCATAGTTGTCACGGCGCTAAGGCGAACCAAGGCGGTGGAGGGTTGTCTAAGCGCTTAGGCGAGAAGGCGCCCGCCTTAAGGCGAACTAGGCGAACAAGTGTTATTTTTTATTTTTCCTATTTTATAACATTATTTAGTAAGTTATATATACCTTGTATCATAAAAAATCAAGATTAAGCCACATCAAGTCATTAAAAGTCAACATTTAGCCACATCAAATAAAAAAAAATTAATATTAAGTCATATTAAGTTATAAAAAATCAACATTTAGAGAATTGCTCTTATTCTATAATAAGTTTGACTGGTCAAATGATTTTATTTTTACATTAGGCTTTTTGTATTAGTTATAATATAAAACCAGTTTTCTAACAAGTCTAAGATTACTTAAATATGAGTTGCAATGACAAAGTTATGCTTCAGTCAAACTTATTTTTAAGTGCGCGAATACTGTTAAAATCGCTTGAATGAAAATAATTTTATGAATATCAAAACAAAATATTTTTTTACCGGACTTTTGGTTTTTAGCAATGTTTTAACATGATAGAATTTATAAAATTTTCATAATTGAGAAAAACCCTAGCATTTAAAAGTTGAAAATCGTCCCTATAACCAAATCCAGTTTTTGTTCTTGGACTGGGGGGTTGACTTTTTTTCCTTTTGGAATTTGATTTTTAAACTATTTTTATTGGATTCAAATAGGGGGTATTTGCTTATTTATGAATAATATCTTAAGTAAATGAAATAACAAATATTAAAAACATTTACTTGAATGATATTTGGCATAAATAAGTGCCGAAACACAAGGCGGCATGCAGTGCAACAAGGCCATTGTCGCCTAGGCCCCAGGCAAACCGCCTGGACGCCTAGGCGACGCCTTGACAACTATGGTTGCAGTTGATGGAGGTTACCTTCATTTCTTTATCTTGGCTTTGAATGCCGGAGTGTCCATCAGTGATGGGCCAATTTCTTTTGATGGCTCGACTAACAAATTAAGATGTGAGAGAACACCAAAATTCTGAATGAACCAGTTCAGAGGTTCATGACCTAGGGTTTAAGAGTTGGTGGGAAGAAAGTAGGCAGAGATTGCTGTCCTGTACAGTGGTCATTGACCAATTCAAAGACTTTGGGCTACCAGGAACAGTGAAGACCTAGACCTATGATTACATTGTGGCATCACTCATGGACTAGGAACCTTGGATTCATTGTAGATTGCAGGTTTCAACACCTCATAAGGCATATGTTCTTATATTGATTTTTTTTTTTATTAATGTGCTCTTTGATCATCAAGTATGCTGTCCTTAGGCAACAAAAAGGACCAATAAATGGCTAGTTTTTTTATTCATGTATTCCTCATTACTGATAATAACAAATCCATTATTCATCTCCCCATCACTGCAACAAACCCCCCTGCCCCCCCCCCCCCCCAAAGAACTGTCAACCTCTACAATTGGTCTCTCAAGGAAAGAGAGTTCAATAGTCCAGAATATGCTTGCGCCATAGGGCCAGAAATTTCTATTAAGGGCATCTACACATCCCTGGGGCCCATGGAGAAGTGATCATATTTGAGTTTAATGGTGTCCTTAGTAGGGTGTGGGGATTATTGTTATGTCATCTGAGGGGAGGAGGGTCATCTCGATGAATTCTCTTCTGTTCTTGGGTATACTATCTTTTTTTCCCTCCTTAATGGCTGATAGTCCAACCATCAAGGTCAACATGAGAGTGCCTCTTTTCCATTGGAAGCAAAATTTCCAACATCTGTTGACTACATCTTCAATGGAACCCAAAGCGAACAAAAAACCTTAAAAGTAGCTCCAAATTTCCACTTCATTTGAAATTGGCAAATAGTTCATTGATTCTCCAAGCATTGGAACACATTCCCTGGGAGCCTTCGGGGCATATCACAGTTTTTTAGTTTCTTGTCACCTGCTACTTACTGGGTTTTTAAAAAAAAATTCCCTTGGGGGGGAATCCATGAGAGTTCATGGGGAAATCATCCCATTGAAGTAACAGGTTGATTAGGTGGTGAAATACGATTAGGATGGAAACAGCCATCAAGGGCTGGGGATTTCAGTGATCTGTGGATGTGGATGGGACTGTTCTGTCAGTTCATCAACTTGTCTCTGTCAGAGGTTTGCTTGTTTGTGAACTGAAATGTATCAAGAACTGGACCGAACTATTAAAGTCATCCCATTTTTTGGAAAAACAATAAAATCAAATGTTAGAACCATTCAGTCAAGGTTAGATCATGATGAACTACTAATATGACGTTATGACCTGATTTGGGATGTTTTAGGACAAGGGACATATTTCTCCACTCTTTGATTCATGGGTGGCTAATAACCCTTTATTGATGATTAGTTGTTAATCCCCTATTATAATTACATTAGAGTTCAAAATAATTACCTTGATCATTCAATGACAATAATTTAGTTCGTGTGTGCGTGTATGTGACACATACTTGTCAATGTGTTGCCTAGACACTATGGCAACCAAGGATAAAAATTTTGATCTCGAGGCAGGTTTTGATCCAGCTCGAAACCGTGATGTGGATTGAACAGTCGAAACCAGGTACTTTTGGGGCAAAATTCGACATGTCATGGGCTGGTCAAGACTGGTTGAAACTAGGCTGGTCAAAAGACTCAAAACTGGTTGAAACTACCGAAATGTGCAAAATATCGTTGAAACCAATAACATTTCGTTTCGACCCTGCTCAAAACTGGGAAATTCGACCGAGATTTTGAACTATGGTGACAACTATGATGTGACATCACCAAGGCCCGATGCGATACAATAGGAGAATCCTGCCAAGGCAATATTCCAGTTCTATGAGCACATAAGGTTTTGAGAACATTCATTTCTTCCCTTTAGCAAGTGAAGGTTTGTTATCATATGTGCATTGTAAAGTGTACATCCTGAAGGCAGGATTTATATTTTAAGGGGTCTACTTTCCAGCTCCAAACTATTTCATTGTAGAAATTGAGAAATCAATCTAGTTCTTAGATTTCTATATCTTTTGGATGCTTGGAGGGGGAGGCAAGATGATCTTGCTTACCTGAATCTAGTAGTGTCTGAATTAGGGTCTCCATTAACTTTATAAGGATATGTGGCTTGCGAAATTTCAAGCCCACATCTCCATTGTCATGGTTTTACGATATGTTTTTAGGTAAGTGTATAAAGTTTAGAATGTGTTAGATAAGTGGTAGTTTGAATCATTTTTGGGAGTTACTTAGCCAGGCTGTATAGCAATTATGCTTTCAGAAATGCCTAGGAACCAATCCTAGTCCATTTGGTGGTCACCTATGATTGATATGGATTTAAGGTCTGCGTGACCATTGGTATTTTCTCTTAGGCTCTTTTGCTTTCTTAAGGCCGCCTCTATTTTGGTTAGAAGCGAACCAAGTGAAAAAATAAATAAATAAACTGTTAAATATATCTGACTAGACACACCTGATACACACCTTGAGATTCAAAATATGAAATAAAAAATGAAACCTGAAAGAGTCTGTATCTAAGAATCAATAAACCAAATTCATTTTGTCAAACCTACTTGAGGATAAAAAATGTGTTGCTACCCTGTTGCTTATCGGATCGATGGATTTGCTGGTGGTGGGCTTACTTGAAAGATAGGAGGACAAAGATTTAATTCTGAACTCTGATCAGAATCTGATAACAGAGATGGGGGAAAGTTGAAGGAAAAAGGGTAGGAGAAACCTGTATTAGTGCTGCAGGTAGGAGACATTTGAGAGGAGAGAGAACAAGAGTCAGACTCTTAGGGAGAGAGAAAGAAATCTGAATCGTGTCAAGACAGCAAGAGAAGGTAGACAATAATCTCACCTTTCAATATAAAAGCTCAATTTTTATTCCATTAATCGATGGGTGCTGTCTAAGCTTACAACTGTATTTGTAACCATTCTTCTAAGCTATTCAGACTCTAGAAGGAAATATTAGACCAAATAAGCAAAGGAAATCTCCCTCCTTGCATGAGCTAAGGATAAGTTCCTTATCTATCTAGGAAACTGACACTAAAAGAGAAACTAAACTAAATAAAGAAAGGGACTGGACATATCCCTGTCTCGCTTAACACTCACACATGCAAAAAAAAAAAAAAAAAACTGCATACCCAGTGCCTGAGGCTCCTGCCACTGCAAGGTCTGGGGATGGTCATAATGTAAGCAGCCTTACCCCTGCTTCACGGAGAGGCTGTTTCCCGTCTTGAACCATGAGCACTAGCTCGCAATAGAGAAACCTTACCGTTGCGCCGAGGTCTACCCTTTCCGTCTCACTTATCAACTTAATGATAATAAAATACAAGAAATAAAAACTCTACTAAAAAACACAATTGGGCTCAAAATTAGGTTCCTAAATTTTAGGAAATTTGTAAACGCAAGCCATAAAAGTCCTACTGGACCCCACGAGTTGTGTGAGCTGTGAAGATGAAATTCCTGAAAATCAGGAATTATGGCATTGCATGAAATATTAAAATATCCAAACTAGCTCTACAATATTTGATTTCTAGGGCCAACTCTGAACCAAAAACCCCAGATCAAAGTCAGGCCTATAGGAGTTGAGTTTGGTTGATCGAACTGGTTAAGGCCGAATTTTAACACCCCCCACATATGCTTGTATTGGTGTGTGTATATATATATACTTTTTT
Organism: Macadamia integrifolia; assembly: GCF_013358625.1. Lineage (NCBI taxonomy): Eukaryota > Viridiplantae > Streptophyta > Magnoliopsida > Proteales > Proteaceae > Macadamia > Macadamia integrifolia. The sequence goes on along the minus strand of NC_056561.1, from coordinate 23,391,647 downwards.
TTTTTGTTGTAGAAAGATTACGTAGCAAAATGCATGTAGGATGCTTTGGCTTGACCGATCTATATGGTACGTCAGGTAGATAGTCGGTACCTTATTATACTCTATCATTATAAGTCTTGCGGCTGTAGTGGTGTGTCACGTTGACAACTGACACTTATTATAATTAGCCATAACCCGTTAATCTTTTTGCATGGATCTTTGTGCTCGCCCTTGCTTGGAATCTCCATGTAGCTGACCCCATTAAGTTGGGATAAGGTTTTGATTGTTGTTGTACTGTTATTTGAAGTGGTACACAGTAGTACACATAAAAATGATGGGTCCTTTTGCTTTATCATCTACTCTACTTAAGATTCGTGTCATTCTATCAATAATACAAGTAAAAAAATAAAAAGTTTGGCTTTCACCACAAAACATAATGGATCCCGTATTATAAATCAGGGAATCCAATTCTCTTCAACCATGGTGAAAAGAGATTCTCTTCAACTATGGGATTCAACCAATTGGATTACGAAAGGTATTTTTGACCTTATGCAATAGGAGGTGGAATTTAGTGATTAACCCAGAATCTAATCATAGTCATTAAATGAACAAGAACGAAGAGACGAAGAAAAACTTAATCCATAAATCATGAATCCCTCTAAACTAGGAAAATTAACCTGATATCAGTAAAGACTCCAAAACCCACGAGGATTAAAGTCGAACTCATTATCTTCACTTCATGAACCATCTAGGTTTTAGATATCCGTATTAGATCGACCATATCTGTTGATTCGTATTGAACGCCAATCTCTTTTTACTTTCATAAATGAAATTCCTGAAAATCAGGAATTTTGGAATTGCATGCCATATTAAAGTCTCCAAACTAGCTTGACAAATCTTGTTTCTAGGACCAGATCTGAACCAAATTTCGAACTGCAGGGGTTGGTTTGAACCTAAACACTGGTTCAAGGTTGAATCAGACGAAACCAAACCAAACTGTATGAGCTTTTCTTCCCCTTCTTTATGCTGGAATTCTCAATCAACCAGTCCTGCATTATACTCTCTCCTCACCAATATCAAGTTGTGGACCTATGTCAACTCCCTTCTAGAGTGTGTTAGTGCAGACATGTATGTCTTGAGGAGGTATGCATATAGGGATCTTATGGCAGATGCATGACATTGCCCTCAACAATTCTTCCATCTGCATTTTTTCCCATGGGTCACATCTTGAATATCATATTGTCCAGTTATAAAACAGGATGGACACTTTGAGCTGCCAGATGGAATGGTAATAGTTGGTGATATAGTAGCCTAGCCAATGTCATCAGCAGCAGTACTACCACAGGTCTGCACCCCTTCTTGAACTCTCTTTTCTTTCTCCTTTTAAATGAATTTCTATCGTTGCCTTTTAAATAAAATTAGACTTCAAACCAAGTCCAATAATATAAATGTCTAAATTTGGGGTTTATTTATGGGCCTCAAACAGATTAGTTTATTTTGACAGATTTCTAGTTTTAATGTAAGTGTGATACAGAAATAGAGTATAGTAGTTGATGAGATGTTCCCTATTCCAAATGTGTACTAAATCGTTTGGGAATCTGGTTATCAGATCTTTGCATGTTTCTCATCTCTTTGGTGCCCCATTGCCCAAGGACGACTACCTTGTCCGACAACTAGTCACCTTTCATTTTTGAGAAGATAGAACCCTGAGAAAATGTCATTATTCTTCCCAAGGATAGGAATTTCAATCTTGAGGCAGGTTTACACCCAGCTCAAAACCGAGATATGGATCCAAACAGTCAAAACCTGGTATTTTTTGGGGCAGAATTCAACATGTCATGGGCTGGTTAAAAATTGTTGAAACTACCGAAACTAGGCTAGTCAAAAGACTCAAAACTGGTGAAATTGGTCAAAACTACCAATATTTGCGCAATATCGTCGAAACTTGTTGAAACCAGTAACAAATTGAATTCAGCCCTTGGTTTCGTCTAGGCTCAGCTGGAAACTGGGGAAGTTCAGTCGACCAAGATTTAGAACTATGGTTCTTCTGGTGTTGGTATAGAAAACTAACTACAGCAATGGGTAAATCCTGGTTGAAGGTAGTGGTAACAAGGAACTGAGGAAGAGAAGATGGCTGCAATACTACTCAAGCAATAGTGTGGTTAGGTGGTGCATTTTAACGAGATTGACTATATTATCTGTCTGCCTGAAAACATTTTCCTTTACCTCTTTTTTTTTGGCGGGGGGCAGGGGAGGGGGAATAAGGACAGAAAATGTCCACTAGGCTTGGTGAACTTGTTACGTGCCTTATTCCTTGAGAAAAGGGTATCAAAATTTTGTTTTTATAATGATACATGCATGGGTTGACTATGTGCGTGGGAGGGGAAGAGTTAATTTAACTATCCATTGAGGTACCAAAGGATAGGTACTTAATCACTTTTAGTTATATTCTCAGTTGTTGTTCATGGGAGGAGTATGTTATAGTGGGAGAAATTATAGGAAGTGGTAGAGTAGTTACTTTACGTATGTTGAGTTTCCTGTAAACCCTAATTTTTTCCCTTTTTCTTGACTGTGGCCCTCACCTATAATCCCTTCTCCATCTGTCGAAGAAATATTTCGTGCAGGGCCGATTTAATGAGGGCCGACGCTTTGAACATTACCATCCACCATCATTTCTCTCCAATTTCTTTAATTCTTCTTATTTTTATTTTATTTATTCCAATCTTTTCTCCCTCCCTTCCATGCACGTATCAGAACTTTCCAAATGCACAACTTGCCACTTGACGAGCACTTGATCGACATTTGGGTGGGTACATGTTATAAAGGGATCTTCATTCACCTTATTGGTTGAGTTTCAACAGTAAATAAACACGCTACATGAGTTAAAAGTGTCTCCAAGACAACTTCGAACCATCAGTTAACCCACACTACAGGTAGCAGTCTGAATTTTAGAGATGGATATAGGATCCTCTACAACATGGATCTGCTCATGTCCACTATTTCTTGCTACATGGCAACTGATGAATCTACAAAGTTCACCTACCTTGGTGAAATTTAACATCTCTCTTTTGGAATAATGATATCTTTTCCGTCAATAACCTCCATGGCAGAACCCTTGTTGGATGGCTGCTCAACATGAACAATTAGTTTCTAGTTTGATTTAGGACATGGTTGGAGGATGAGGCCAATAAATGCTTTGGATGATGGATTAATTAAGGTGGAACTAATGCAGGAGTATCACAATGAGTGTTCTGGATGCTTCACAAAGTACAGTGTTTGTTGGTGATCAGGGATTTTGCATCATAGGAAATTGTGCTATTTCCGTCAATATTCTTGAAGCCTATTTTTGAATGGTCAAAACTTCTCTACTTGACATGATATTGCTGTTGTTTGAAAGGTTATTGAATTTCCTATTCAACGGGACCAGATCTTCTGATTCCGACTTGTATTGGAGAGTTATGGTGAAGTTATTGATGGGAGTGTTAATATGTGACAGTATTTCTTATTTATGAAGTCTAATAGATTAAGAGTTCTGTTTTAGGTCTATTTATTTTATTAGTAAACTAGCAGTCTTGGTTCACCTCTCTTCTTCTTCTTCTTCTCTTGTTCTCTTTGTGATTGTTGGGTGTCAGTCCTATACTTTGTTACAATTAGTAGGAATAGGATTGAACAATCATGGGAGTTGCCATATTGTAATTAGATTCATATTAGGAGTCTTTGTTAAAGAGAGTATTTCCTAGTTGTTTCAGGATTGTCTTAGAATCTGTCTAATCTCGTTTTGAGAGGGTTAATCTATATATGGCTGTGAACAACTTTATTTGTGATACTGAGTTGATGACAGCCTTGGGGGTATTGGTATTGGTATTGGTATTGGTGTTGCTTTGGGGAAAGAATCATGGTCGATTTCTTTCTGTTTTCCCAGGGTAACTTGGTTGGCATTGTTGGTTTGGATTCTTAACCCTCTTTTGCTTCTCTAGTATTTCTTTACCGTTATTATTACTGTATCTCTTCTCCTCCTTAATTACATCTTCATAAATTTTGTTATAAGATTTTCTCCTTCGAATTCCTTTGAGCTTATTAATGGCAGATATAATTGGGGTTTTCAATCCTTTGACTGCATCATGGAGTGGGCACACATCTGTATTTGGGCAATTGTACTGTTCTTTTACTGTCAATTTTCCTTATTACATATGGCCCATCCCTTTGTCGTCGTAATTTATATTTTTGTAGAGCTTTCATTTTCCTAAAATCTGTTTTTCATAAAGTAATAAATACAGACACGTCTGACATAAATGAGTGTATTGTTTATCTTAATGGTGTTTGTATGAAACTTTGGCTCTATGGACTAGCCATCAATTTGCCTGGAGTACCAAGATCTGAGCTTGCTTTCATTTAATGCAGAGAGACACAACTGGTTTGACTACCGAGAACAAAGAACTCAAAATGAGGTTGCAGGCTATGGAGCAACAAGCACAGCTACGAGATGGTATGTATATTGGAGAACAAAGTGCTCTATTATTTGCTGAGGTTCTTGTTTGTGCTGGACCAGTCCAGATTATATCCGTCTTCTTTTTATTGCAAACAAGTGCAATAAGATTTATTATTATTATTATTTTATAATAACAAGTGCAATTAGATTTGATCAGACTGAAACTGAAAAGATGTGTGTGGTGCCTTTCAGCTCTGAATGAAACCTTGAGGGATGAAGTACAGCGGCTTCGGATAGCTACTGGACAATTACCAATTGTCAATGGTAACTCCTTCAACCAAGGATTGCCTACCCAGTTCTTCCCTGGATCCCAGGCTCTGAGCCATTTTGGCAATCATCAGACCCACCGGCAGCTCCGCACTCAGACATCTCCCAATGGTCAGCCCCAACAGGATTTCCAGCAGAGGACCTAATTGCATCCTTGGCCCAATAAATTTGGTGCCAAAGTGTCCTTTTTATGACAAATTGGTAATCACAAGTAAGAAGCTAAATTATTGTAGGTTGGTTTTGTATATAGACTGTATATTAGTATATGTATATGTTTATGTGGTGCAGGTAGGGTTGTGAAGAGTGTCTTAACTTGGATCAGTCCCTTGCATCTTTTTTACATATAGGTATGCTTTCCTTAGAATCTGAATAATGTAGCAGATCGATTAGCTTCTGATGGACTATGTGGATGGTGGATGGATGAACATTGTTGTCAAATTCTAATTAGGAAATGTTGGAGACCAGTTACCTTCAGTTTTGAGTTTTGTTTTTTGTGTTTCAATTTTCCTTTATATATTCAGTTTAGATTGTTATGTCCTACCATTTGTGATTGTTTGCTGTAAGAGTGGTCAAGGGCATTGAGCTACATTTTGTGTTTTAGCCAGGCCTTTCCTTTGGAGTAATGCTCCTCAATCTGCTACCCTGAGTTGGCCGCACAAATGCTGCTATGCTATTCCATTATCCTTCCTGAGAGCAGGGAATACTCATTTTGTCTGTTGTCTAGGGTGGATGCCCAGGGGAAGGCCGAAATGAAATAGTGATTCAAGTGAAATAGTGATTCTGACTATCCGTTTGTTGTGGTTATATTTAACTCTTCAATCTTCTGATTAGATTATCATTTTATCATTGTGCGGGAAGCTCACTTGTCCCTATGTTCCATGTCGGAGCCATACATGGGCTGTGCTCATCCTACCTGGTCACTTTGGCTTCTTGGCTTCTCTAATGTTGGTAGGCAACAAGTGATATACCATGAGCAAAATTTTGTTATGGTGCAAAATGAAACAAGGGTAAGTATTTCCTGTGGGAGAGTGGTTCTTGTATGTGCGTGATGGTCAACTGGGTTGGGGGGGGGTGCACAACAAATAAATGGCAGTATCTTTCGGGTATGATTGCTATAGGATTAGTTCTTTCACAGTCGAGGGAAGCTGTTTACCAACTGTTTGGCTTGGTGGGAACTAGGGTACCAATGAAAGGGTTCACAACAATGTGGTTGGACGAACAAACAGTTGAACTGTTGAGACTTGTGGTGGGACCCAAATTTGGCATTTGTTTAATACAGGACGATGCCATGAAGTGGAGTTCTCTATTGGAGTGGGTTTTTTGAGCGAACAGTCCATTTTTTTTTCATGGAATTTGATGGAAAAGAAAAAGGAAAAAAAGTGAACATTGACACATGGGTTTTAGTGTAATTTAGTTGAAACTGTAATTGGTGAATTAGATTGACAGACGGCACTTATTATAATTAGTTATACTCTGTTAATCTTTTTGCATGAATCTTCGTACTTGTTCTTGCTTAGAATCTTTATGTAGCTGATCCCATTACGTTGGGTAGATAGATAAATTGGCCGAATTCCCTCATCCTACTCATTTAAATAGATAAACAAGAAATACCTACTGTTGTCCCCTTTTTTTTTTTTTTTTTTGTTTTGTATTTGTTTTTGTTTTTGTTTTTGTTTTTGTTTTTGTTTTTGTTTTTGTTTTTGTTTTTTTGTTTTTTTGTTTTTTGTTTTTTTGTTTTTTTTTGTTTTTTTGTTTTTTTGTTTTTTTGTTTTTTTGTTTTTTTGTTTTTAATTTGAATTGCCCTCTCCTTTTGCTTTTGGGTAGTCCTTATTCTTACCCTCCAAAGCTGGGTTCATAGTTTCAAATCATGATTGGAAGGTTAAGATCAGATTCCCCAAATCAAATATTATTCTTCACAAAACTTAATTTATTACCAAAAAAAAAAACACTGAAGATCAATGTCTTCACTACCTAAGCTATTGGCTTTTGACTCAACAAAAGAAGGAAAGAACGTCATTGAAGAAGTTTGGGTAAAGAGTCTTCTTCATCATTCTCATTAACTAGCAATGTTTACACCAAAAAGTCTAAAACCTTTGTCAATCACCTCCTCTCTTCTGATCATACCTGGCTCCTCCGCTAAACCTCTAGGGTTAATCTCTTCCAAACCAAATCCATTATCATCTCTTCAGTATTCCCGGACTGTCTCGGTCATATAAAAGGTTTGAACCTCTCCAGAATTAATATCTCTATAATTACAGAAATAAAAGGTGATAACATCATTAGCCTTCAAATCCTTCTCCTTCACAAACCTATTCCAGCCCATAGTAAAGACATAACTCTTGACTACTCTTCCAGTAACAGTACCTGAAGCTCCGTGGCTTATACTGGTTATCAAAAAAGGTTAAATGCATGGCCTCCACCTTATTATCACCCCTATCTTGATGATCAACTTGGCCTTCTTCTGTTCCAACTTCTGTACCAACTTCAACATGAATTGTAGGGAAGCTTGACATAGCTTGTTTCTTAGGTATCACAAGTCTATTCAGTTGCCCCCACATCACTTGGAGTTAGATCCTTATGAAACAGTTCGTGATACAAGATACCTTGTTCATTTCTTCTCCGGCGGCTTTGTTGATTAGTCCCTTCTGTGTAGTTTCCAATATTCAAACATTGTCTTATAAGAGAAAATCATTTTTAGTGATGAATAAATTGTGGTGGTTCTGATTTTTTTTTTTGGGGAGAGTGAAACTATGTACTATGAACACACAAAAATTATTCTTCCAAATTAATTAGAATCTCTGTGGTTCATTTCTGAACCATTTAAAATTTTCTAACAATTGTGACCTAGGGCAAATATGTAGTAGCTATGTACCACGGAACACACAAAAATTATTCTTCAAAATTAAAATCTGTGGTTCATCTCTGAACACACAAAAATTTCATCCACATCTGATGGCTGGATGTTGTGGTAGAAAGCAAATTGCTCATTTGAAGATTTATACAAAAGGAAGTATAATATCACTCTCATTCATGGATTTAGGGAGAGTATTTGACGTCATCCTTGCATCCCTTTATTGAGAGGAGTTAATATCACTCTCATTCATGGATTTAGGCATTGGTATCAGATCGATGGATCACATTGGCCATACCTAGCTTCTATGGGATATGATATCATATCGGTAGCAGCAAAATCATTAAAGAGGAAAAAGTTCATTTTATGAAATGTAGAGGTAAAAGTGACCTATTAGGGGTAAAATAATTAATAATAATAAATTTAAAAAAGAAGCTATTTTTTTTTATTATAAAAAATAGAGATAAAAATAATCAAATCCAACTCCTGTAACTCAGCGAGAAGAGGAGGGGCAAATAAGTAATGTGAGGTTACAAACCAATACAATAAAGATTATTATCTGACTTTTATTGATTCTCTAATAGCTGTTGGGAAACAGTAGCACTTATCAAAAACAGGTAAAGGTTTAAAAACAAGGGGATAGCCTCAAGACAATTTTAACCCAAAACATGTTCGAGTGTCAGTTTGTTCAGAGAGTTTGGTGGTTTCATCACTTTTAAATTTTTAATGGGGTTTGAGAGGGAACTGTCCATAGTTTAAGAACACAAAATCTGTCTGTGTTGAGGATTCCGGATCATTGGCTGACGACACCGATACGAACAATCTGATACCTCAAACTTGATTGCTCCATGATTGTTCACCCTTGTACCAGCACGGGGTCAATGAGGAGGCATTCATAGGCATCAACAGGTGTGGGGACGTCATTTTGCCACCTTCTTGTGTGGGGGATAGGGGTTGCACAATCAGGGATAATTCTTTTCCCAGTGCCCCCTCATTGGCCCCGTGCTGGTACAAGGGTGAGCAATCATGGAGCAATCAGGTTTGAGGTATCAGATTGTTCGTATTGGTGTCGTTAGCCAATGATCAGAAATCCTCGACACAGACAGATTTTGTATTCTTAATCTATGGACAGTTCTCTCCCAAATCCCATTAAAAATTAAAAACTGACGAAACCACTTGACTCACTGAACGAAGCTGACACTTGAACATGTTTGATAATAATCTTTATTGTATCGGTTTGTAACCTCTCACATTACTTATTTGCCCCTCCTCCTCTTCTTCTCCCTTTCTTCCTCTCCTCTTCCCATTATCTCAGTCTTTATAAAGACAAAGAAGGATCTCTCAGTTGTGAACTGAGAACACCACACCATCACCATGGATGCCACCCTCACCATCTTCATAGTCTTTCTTTTCATCGGCATCTTCCTTGGCTATCTCACAACTTCCGAAGTTCTCTAGAACAGAAACGAGCCCTTGGATCCCCTACATTTGCTGCAATTGGTCCCCCAAAATAGTTTTGCGGCAATTGGTCCTAAGTGTGTTGCTATTGTTTCTCGACCGCTTTTTCCAAGACTACCCGCAGCGCCCAGCATCTCTGCCCAAATACTATAGCACCAACCTCATTGGAACCATTCCTTCCACCATCTACAAACTCAAACTCCTCATGGTTGTCCAGTTCACCTGGACTGAACTCTCTGTCCAATCCCTTCTTGCTTCACCCAACTCCCAAACCTTAGTCCTCGATCTCACCTCCAACCAGCTTTCTCCAACTCTTTGGCGTGGAACTGTCTTCAAGGATGCATCGGATCTTTGGAAGCTTACGCTGACAGAGAGAAGAAGAAGAAAATTTCCTTTTAGTTTTTATTTCGCAAATCTTGGTCTGTAATTTTTTTTTCTTCTTTTTTTAATGAAATAGCACAATGAGTAAAAATTCCTATGCATTTTCCATTTGCAGGTGCATTTCTTTCTTTCTCAGTCTCTCTCTTTCTTTCTTTCATATTATCTTCAATCCCAGGTATTGGTTGGTTTTTAGTCTAGGTTTTTCCAGGGGTTTTCTGACTATAACCCTAGGTTTCGATCATTTGAGAATCATATCTGGTCAAAGCAAAGATTAGTGAACTCGTTTGTTGTGCTGTAGTAGTACGTTTTCTTTTCATGGATTCCATCACCTGGAAGTAGATAGAAGTCTAGACTGAATATTGTCTAATTAATATTCCATCCTACCAACCATTTCTCTCTCTGCCCCCCAGCCCCACTTCTTTTCACTACAGCGCATACCTTCCATGTGAAACACTCTCTCTCTCTCTCTCTCACACACAGACGCAAACAAAAGATTCTTCAAGCCATAGGACCACCGACCACGGGTTCCTTATCAACTGGCTTTGTTTTATATATTTTTTATTTTTTTCTTTCAATTTTTCTTTATGAAATAGCGTTAAAATTGTCCAAAATTTCAATCTTGAAAAATTCATATAAAAGAAAAGATGCCACAAACACTCTGAAGTAGATCCACAAGAGGCAAACCTATTATCTGAGATCCCCTAACTAGGCAAGTCTATCTTTACAAGGTACGCTCTCTTGCAAGTTGCAACACACTCCGCAACATCTTAAACTTAGGGTTGGTTTAAGATTAGATCTTGGTTTTTGAAAAATGTACCTTTATTTGGTTAAATTTGATATTAGACTTAAAAAAAAAGGTCTTTTTGAATAAAATCGAATCAAATGAAGTGCAATTTGAAATAACTGAATCCAAACCTAGCCTAGGTCATACTAAACCCTACAATCAATTTATCTTTGTTGAATTATTTGTTTACCTAAAAAAACTATAGATTTCTTCATCATCATGTAAAAAAAGTTAAAAGATGCCATATTTAATATTATGGGGATATATGCAGTATCACTCAATGTTTTGAGTTATTTTCCAACTTCATTTATTTTAGTAGCTTATTCCATTCAAATGGAATTTGAACTGAATCATCAAGATCATCAAGACCATATAGGAATTGGATAAAAACTGATTCGGCCTATTTTGATTTGAGGTTATGAAATATAGCTAGTGTGTCATGAATCGAATAAGAGTCAAGAGTCAAGAGTCAAGAGGGAGAAATTTGAGGTTACGAAGAACCATTGGAGTCTACATATATTATTAGAGAATAAGAAGAGTTGGAAGGGCTAGTGAGTAAATTGAAGAGGGAGAGAAGGGCCTGAATTAGAAGAGACCTCAGAAGGCCAGAAAGATCTCGTCGCTGTCAACCAGTAAAGGATTACCTGCGGGTCCTTCTCACAGCCGCTCCCACCTACAAATTTCAGAAAGCCAACACACACAGAGAGAGAGAGAGAGAGAGAGAGAGAGAGAGAGAGAGAGGAGAGATCTCAGAAGGCCAGAAAGACCTCGTCGTTGCCAATTAGTAAAGGATTACCTGCCTGCGGGTCCTTCTCACAGCCACTCCCACTCCCACCTACAAATTTCAGAAAGCCAACAGAGAGAGACGAAAGCAAAGAGAGAGCATTCAAGGCAAAAGGACGAAAGAGGAGAGAGAGAGAGAGATAAAGCTAGGTGTAGAGTTGCAGGTATTATTGCGGAGGGTGCCTTTGGTTGCCTCAATGGAAAACCTTTAAATCTTATTTCTTGATTCCTGAGAACCAAAGATCAAGTCTTGGTACGGTAAAGCCAACAAAAACTCTCTCTCTCTCTCTCTCTCTCTCTCTCTTCTCGTTGATTCCATTATTTTTTATTAAAATAATAGTTTTTTTTTTTAATTTATTATTATTAATGATTTTAACCCTAATAAGTCACTTTTACCCTTACATTTCTTTTATTTTTGGTAAAACCGGGATGTAAATGTCAATAAATTCAATGTGAAAACTATTAGAATACCAAGTGAGGAGCCAGTTTGGTCATCTCAATATTGTGTTTACTTACTAGGTTTGAAAACAATCAAAGTCGAAACAATTTATATATATATGTTTTTGAATTCAAGATCGTATTTTTTATTCATGCGATCACCTGATCGTACGGGTGAACATCCAACACTTGCCCCTTTTACTTCTAAATATAACTCTCTTCATCCATATAATGATAGGAAATGAGACAAGCATTGAATATTTATTTGAACGATCAGTTGACGACGACTGAAAATTTCACCCCAGCAATGCTTCTTCGTCCACTGGTCCCCCAGCCTCAGATGTCCATATAAGCAGCTACTCATCCTCTGGCCTTTATTCTCCAACGGCTCCAAGTTTCAAAGTTTAAACTACTTCGCAACTACTATAGTCTATAGAGTAGTCAATGACCTGATTACGCTTACTATGAAAGGCAAACCTATTGATTATTGCAGGAGATCGAAAGTTAGCAAAATTTCTGAAATTTTTTAAATAAATAAAATTTTTATACCTCACAAAATCAAATAATTTCAACAATTCCATCTAAATAATAACTTGAGTTTTAATAATTAATTATTGACTAATTATCATGTCCAATCACCGTAATTAACTAATTTCATTGTTAGTATCAGTCAACAATAATGCCAATATCTATGCACCATTGATTGTCTTACTATATATTACCACACCAATAGCCTACCTAGAAATATTCAATAAGAATTCAAACATGTGCATCCTAAGAAACAATATGAAAATGATATATGGGAAATGAGAATATAATTAGAATGGCCTGGTTTCATTTGTAAGCATTCTATAGTTCCCTTTCCATTGTTGCCTCAAGAGGAGGCTGGGATGGGGAAGAAGAGGGTGCGGGGCGAACTTCTACTTGGGTCCGGTTTCTAAACTATGGTTTGTGAACACCAAATATGGTCTTTGACATACACATAAATGTAATTCTAAATAAAATTACGTGATCATTGTACTACCTAGTTTATGTAAGACAAATAAATTACCAAAGATTATCCCAATTAATCAATTTGAGTACCCCACAATCCCTCCAAAGAGACAAAAAAAAAGACACCCGATATGTATCTAATTCATTGGGTTCCAAGTCCCAACTCAACCATAATGGGACCAGATGTGTTGAACTTTTCCCTTTTCTCCAAATTTTAAATTAATAAATTCAAAATAGATTTGTAATCATTTCTTAAACCTTTCAAGAGAAGGGAAATCTAATCAAAACTAAAATGAAAACTTTTTAACTTTTATTTTTATTTTATATAATTATATAATTAACAACAAAACATTTCAAATTTATTTGTTAGATTTTACTTTATTTTGTAATCAAATATTTTGTTTTTGAGTATGTATTTTTATTTGAAATGTGCCCTATGCCTAGACAAAGGGGATATTAAATTAAATGATCGCCACACCCCTCTTGGTTGATGTTCGAATATGCACTCTCATTGGTTGCGGTGTTGGCGCAGGAGTCACGCTCCCGGATATAAAAAAATTTCCCTTCAAAAAAAAATAATTAAGATTCCCATTTAAAAATCATAATTACTAAGTTTAATATACATTTAAAATACTTATACAATCATAATTATAAAATTTATATTTTCTTTTCGGTGACTTAAATCTAAGTTATCAAACGTTAATTGTCAATTGGCTTTGTTTAATTTTTTTCTTGTTTTCAATTTTCCCCTTATGAACTAGGTGTGTTTGGATACTTGCATCTATCTTGTCGTGACCCTTTATCTATCCTCACTTTCCAGATCTCCCCTCCCCTACCTTGGCCTTAATCTAATAAAAATATGACGTTTATATGTTATCTCACACATTGCTGAAAAAATAATTTCTAGGCTACTCAAAGGAACATAGAGCGACAAAGAGAATAATATTAGATGAAGTGTTCATTTAATGCTGACCTTACAATTCTACCTCAGGAAATTGATGGAATAAACTAGAGTTTGGTCCAAGTAACACTAAAGAGTATGGGGGAAAAACTAAACTAATAAGCCGGGAAATAAATCCAGGCTATTGGACCAATGATATTTGTGCCAATATTATAATTGTAAAAACATTAACACCTAAATACAATAACATCTTGAAGATATTTTAAGAATACATAATATAAATACCAAACAAATCCTATGAGGTTAGAGAGTAAGATTTAAATAGTGGAAAAAGAACCCTAAATGGTTGCATGGCTTTTATTCCAATGTGCGGGTCAATGATAACATGCACATGCATTGACTTATGGAGCGGGATGATCACTTTGCCACCCCTGTGTCTAGGTGTAGGGGTGTGCTGGCTGTTAACATTCTTTTACCGTTTAAATATGGAGGCCATACTAATACATTGTAAATGATATATGCATATCCCTGTTGCCTATAAAATATATGAAGAGAAGAGCTCGAATTCGAAGACATATAAATTTTTTCTACTCTAATTTTCTTCAAAGCTATTACAGTAAACACAATATTGAGACCAACTAGGTATTGTAATTGAACCTCATAACTGAAATTGAGAAATGCTAAAATTCCACGTTAAGTTTTTTAGTCTCATGCAGGGATTGGGGCATTGGTATCAGCCTCCGATCAAGAAAAAAAATCAATTTCATTGAAAAGTAAGGCTGCATTTGATAATCATTTTGTTTCATAAACGACATTTTGTGTCAAAACTAGAATTTTCTATTTTTGTTTCAAAATTCTGTTTTCGAACGAAACTACAACGTTGAACCATGTTCCAACATTTCTCGTTTTTTGTTTTTTATCCAATTCGTTTTAAAAAAATAGAAAAATGAACTGTGGACACCAAATGGAAGATTCCGTTTTCTTGTTCCTGTAAAAAGAAAAAACATCATAAACATTTTTTCAAATGACTACCAAATGCAGCCTAAGGATAAAAACGACTGATCCAAGATCGGTCCGAATCAATATCATATTGGTATCGGAGTCTGATTCCAAGCAACTAAAATCCCTGGTCTCAGACTCTCATGTATCCCATAACTGATGTGTAGATTCCCCATGATCACCAGTACATGAGGTACACTTCGAGGTAGGGGTGTCAATCGGTTGGGTCGGGCTGGTCTAGGTCGGGCCTAGCCAAGCTTGGCAAGCTTGTATCCTTGCACCTTGATTTGTAGATTTAATGAATGAGTCGGTCTCAATTGGGCTCGGTCGGGCTTGGCTAAGGTTTGGACTTTAATTGGGCTTCTACTAATTGGGCTAGTCGAATCTTAAATGGACTATTGCACTATTAAAGCCTTGATCGGACAGTAATTGTCTTAGATTTCAAACATTTTAAGATATTTATTAAATATTAACAAAGTAGAAATTATATTCAATATTGATAATATATATATATACACACACACATAGAAACGATTGGGCTAAACATGTCCAATTGAATCGAGCTTGTAATCGATCAAACCGATCAAGAGAATATTAGAAGTGATGATTAGTCCAACATTTGGGTTACTAATTAGGTCAGGGTGGGTTGAAGTTCAATTACACGGGTTGGGTAACCCATTGTGTTGCTACATAGTCCTTACCTTGGTGTTGCTGACCCCTCCACAAACCAAATGCTACATTCCAATCATATTTCCTACAATTCCCTTGACTTTTGTGAATTTCTACTTGGAGGCATCTCATTAAATATGCTTTATTTCGTTGAAGCCCATACGCATAGGGAAGGAATACTATATAGGAGTAGGAAGGGTCCATTATAAACAAGTTTGATCATGTATCAAATGTTGTTTTGCATGGTCTTAATGGGGTCCCATTAGGCGCAATAATGGGTACATTGTGCATGGTAGTGTGTTATTAACTTGTGAAATTTACTGTTAAGCAAAAAAAAAAAAAAAAAAACTTGTGGGAAGATATGAACGAAAATGTGTTTAGATCTCATCAGAAAATAAATAAGATGCCTTTAATGATCGAAATTCTTGTCTAATGACTTTTCAACCCTTAATCAAAATGACCTAAATTATGAATGTCTAGATTACCATCTCACTGAGACTATAATTCTTTTTTTTTTCTCAAATAGTCAGTGCTTTTATTTTATAAGTCCTCCCAAGGGTTTAGAGACTTCTTAAAGGCAAAAATAAGTAGTTAGAATCAGAGATTGCACCCAATGTACAAGTACAAGAAAAGATTTTGCAAATGGGTGGGGATAAAAACGTGTGATTGAGAAGCATTGAACAACCAAAAAAGGTCAATAAATATTATTGAGAACATTTGAAAAAACTTAAAAAAAGAAAAAAGAAAAAAAAAAGGTGTCATCATCTGTCTCGACTACATTTTAATTTGTTTCATTTCTATTTGGTTGGTTTGTTTTCAGTTTCGCTAATGTTGGATACCTGAGTTAATAGTCCTATAAACGGTTCATAAATAGCTTGATCAATCCATAAATGGGCAAATTAGGCTACAAACGAGTTATAATTGGTCAGTTCCCATGCCGATCAATTGTGGTTTAAGCACCTATCGGGCTATAATAGAATATCGAGAACAGCCACCATAATTTCAACAATTCCATCTAAACAAATAATTTCAACAATTCCATCTAAACAATAACTTGAGTTTTAATAATTACTAACCACCATAATTATTTGACTAATTTATTATTAGTATAAGTCAACATTAATACCAATTACCTATGCACCATCGATTGGCTTTTATTATTATCACAGCAATAGCCTACATAGAAATATTCAACAAAAATTCAAACATGTGTATCCTAAGAAACAATATGAAAATGATCGGAAATGGGAATATAATTTGAATGGTCTGGTTTCATTTATAAGCATCCTATAGTTTCTTTTCCATTGATGCCTCAAGAGGAGGCTCACCTATTGGATGAAATAATCGAAAAATTGATGCATGTATTAGGGGTGTAAGTTTGGCCCTGACAACCTTAATTCGCTTTGGCCTGCCCTGAGCCCAAATAGAGATTGGGTTAAGATTTCTGATCCTGAGGGCAGGTTAGGGTTGAAAAACATTGATCCTGGGTTAGGGTTGGGTCGGGCTTAGGTTGAGGCCTAGATCCAGCCCGACATGATCCAATCTGGTCCTGATTTTAACCATAATTTTTTTAATTTGAATAATGAAATTTAGGTCATTGATTCTTATGGTTAGGTATCCTAAACATCTATTATTGTGTTACAATTTATAGTTTAAATTGTGTTTTGATCATGTGATCTATTGGAGTTTTTTCATTTTTAATTTTTTTAATGCATAAGTCACATGGCAAAAAATAGGGTCAATCAATGTTGGCCTGACCT
Organism: Macadamia integrifolia; assembly: GCF_013358625.1. Lineage (NCBI taxonomy): Eukaryota > Viridiplantae > Streptophyta > Magnoliopsida > Proteales > Proteaceae > Macadamia > Macadamia integrifolia. Next base: position 23,374,895 of record NC_056561.1, on the reverse strand, counting down.
TAGCAAGAATCAGGGCCAATTAGGGCCAACCCAGCCCAATTAGGTTTAGTTAGGGCCGGGATGGGTTGGCATGAGCCCAATAGGCTTGGGCCTAGATATAAACCTAGTAGGGTTGAGTTGGGTCTGGTTGAATTTTTGGGACCGAGGATTGGGCTAGGGTTTTAAAAAACCTGGCCCTGTTTCATGTATGGGTTAGAGGTGTAAATGTAACGAATGTGATCCCCTTATTGGATATGGATACCCCTAAAAGAAAATGGATGCAAATTGAATTCAGATTTTTGGTATCTCGTCATCTACATCATCGACTTGTATAATCTGGATCGTTATTTCCCCAATGGATACGATTCATTCTCAATCCATGTTTCTCAATTATCTTAGCTATTTTCCTCATTTTTGAGAACCTCTTGAATCTTCAAGATCATTAGTTAACTTTTTTTCTTTTTTTCTTTTTTTCTTTTTTGTTCTATCCTTAGTTGATATCTATTCAAATCAAACAAGGGTGGACCTCGATGCACTAATAAGGTTGCTTCATTGTGACTAAGTGGTCAAAGGATTGAGTCAGGAACTAGCCTCTCCACAAAGCGGGGTTAAGGTTTTATAGTGGTAGGAGGCTTGTACACTCGATATGCCCCTATTTAAATCAGATAAATTATGTTCTACATTATCCTAATTGATATCTAGGTACCCTCTAATACAGATGCTCGAATTCAGATTTTCGAATATCCTTTTACAACCCTCATATGGGGATTGGGGTAGTGATAATACCAACCAAAATTTACAACACTAAATTTAATTCTTTTGATTGGTTATATGCTATAATTACTCTCCAACAACGTTATTTTACCATGGGTGAAAAGCAACAAGTGCATAAGTCTTAAAGCTACTATAAATATTTTTTTATGATTATATTGTTTTGGTAGAATGACAACTTTCTATACAAAAAAAAATGACAACTAAGATAATCTATGTATATACTTAACCTTAATATTTGTTAATATATTAATTTATTCATTGAACATAAATTTAATCACCATAAAGTTGAAGTGTAAATTTTGAAAACCACCAAGGCACCAATCCTAACAAGAATTACATTGAGGACAAATTTTTAATATTTTATACGGCAATTGAACTAATTAACACCCCTTAATAATAAAGAGCCCACTAATCAAGGCTTCAAACATTACCTTTTAAAAAGGTAGATTCTAAAATAACCCACTGGAGTTGGATGAATGGTTGAATATTTTGGGGCAAACGGTTCAAGATATGTGGATCCAATCGGTTTTCAAGTATGCTTGGTTCAACACGGTTCGAATATCTACCAGAAAAAACAGTATGCTTGGTTCAGCTTATAATCGAACCATGTTATGCTCGTGGCAATCTGGCTCGCTTACGTATGAGCTTTGCGTGTGACAATTTTTTTTTCATTTTCTGTAGTAAAATAAAAGTGGGGGGTTGTGCAAGTGGTCCGCTTTGGGTAAGCCAGGGGCAGCAAACACAGAGGAGGGAGGACAGAGGAAGGCACAAGGTTGGGCACTTTTTTTTTTTTTTTAACTTATCAACAAGTATTCAGGCCTTTGGCCTGACTATTCCTGCGAGTCCATATTAACCCCACAATCGGGTCATACTGGGGTTGAATGAGAACCATTCAACTTTCACTGAAAGCAATGAAGAGCCTTAAACACCCTGTGCGAGTGGCCCCAAGAAGGTAAGAGGAGTCGAACTCAGACCCACACACTTTCTGAGGCGAAGGTCCCTTGCCAACTCAGTTACCCCCTTGAGGTTATAAATAAGTTAAGGTTGAGCACTCTACCAGCTTGAAACTATAGTTGAAAAACCAAGTTTTCAACTCGATTAGCCCTTTTCAAGACCTTGTGACTCGAGTGAGTCAAACCTAGTTAGGGCGATTCATTCTTTTCTTATTCTTTAAGATGTGTGGTGACCTACACCAGACACAATAAGAAGGATGACATGATTGCTTCACCCTTCATCAATGGAAAATCCCACCCCCATTGCATGCCCCATGCGAGAGCAGAGACCATGCAACCCGACAATGGTTCCCCTCCTTATTTTTATTATATTTTTTCCCTCTCCTACTCCTAGTGAGAAGGGAATGAGACTATAGAAATTCTAGATTTCAACTAGTTAAAGAGAGGATACTCTTATGAGAAAAGTGCCCTTGTATTGGCTTTAAGACCCTTAACTAGATTTCTCAAAGGTATTTGAAGTTGATTGTGATGCTTCTCAAGTAGGCATTGGACTATTGGAGTGACACTTAGCCAAGAAGGTAGACCAATTGTCTTTTACATTGAGAAATTGAGTGAGGTTTGAAAGAGATATTCGACCTAAGGGTGTCAATAGGCCGAGTTGGGCTGGGTTCCTTAAAACTCCAGCCCAACTCTAAGGTCTCTTAACTCAACCCAAGTCTAGCCCAGCCCTAGGTTAGGCTAGGATATCTCAGCTCAAGCCCAACCCAGCCCAGTACTATAGGTTACTCGATTGCTTGATTTCGATGTATTATTGCAAAGGCCAAGAACCATGGTTTTTGTATATATATTGATTGTGGAAAACAAAAGACTTTGCAGATCTTTTTCTATAGGTACACATTTATAATTTTTAACATAATTATATTATTATGTACTTAATATTCAAGGTTCAACCCAGGCTTAGCCCAACCTGACCCGGGGCTGAAACTCAACCCTAGCCCACCCTATGGGCTGAAATCTCAGCCTAGGTCTTGTTTAGGCTCAAAACGGGTTCGGGCTGATCGGGCTCTTTTGACACCCCTAATTTGACCTATGATGAGCTATTTAATTATAAACCAAACGTATGGTAAATGACCCAATAAATAATAGTCAAAAAAAAAAAAAAAAAGATGAATTACATGACTTGGTAGCAAGAGCACCAAGTGAGTGAAAACTCAGATTTGATCTCATTGATCACAGTGAAAGGATCAGTTTCACGTACGAGAATGTTCTCGTACGTCCCTGGTCCATGGATTTAGAATATATTAAATGAAGAGAGAGAAAATTGATTCTAAATCCACTGATCAGGGACGTTCTCGTACATTCTCGTACGTGAACTTGATCACATACATTTTTATGGAATTGGAATTAGCTTGTTAGCAAAACCTCATTAATAGGTCCAGCAGGTTAGTTGATTAATCAACTGCAGAGTTCTGAAATCTAGACCAACTTGTATGTTGTCCAAACCCCCCCCCACCCCCAAACTTTTCCCACATTCTTTACAAATTATTATCTTTCTCAAATGCAATAATAGAAAAGTTTTTGATAATATTGAAATTAATTTTAGGAAGAGTTCGCTCAAAGGCTGTGTGACCTCTGTGACAGCATAACAGTGGTGGAATATCCACCTTTCATGGTGAGTGGGGTGTCATTTCGCCCACTTATGTCCGGCACAGTGGCCATGCTTTTTTTTTTCTTATATATATATTATATATATTTTTTAAATTAATTGCTTGTTTTATAGGCATTTTTCGCCATCTTAGGTTGGCACTTATGTGGATATATATATATATATTATTTGTAGTGCTGAAAATAAGAGTATTAACAGATCTTCTATAGGTTATCCTTGGTCGTCAAGAAGGGGAGTACCATCAGGGGTTATTTGGACGGTCATTAATATTTTAGTTTTTTGGTCGCCGGTCAGGACATAATCCCACCAACTTTTGAGTTGGCCGGTAAAGCCATAAATAAGCAGGGTTGCAATAGTACTGTCAGTCGTATTTTTAATACGGTGTGCGTTACTAACCATGGTCATTTCTTGTAATTTGTTCATGAGATTATGTTCGGACAAACCATCTATGTTCCATTCATAGATGATTCCGCTTTGATAAGAAGCTTGAGGAGCAGTTCCTCTTGCCTCAATTTGAAGGTCAGGGAAGATCGGATGTTGGGTTGAGCTTTGACCAATTTGATTAATTTGTGGGATAACCGGAGACTCATAGTCATAACTAGATGCAGAGTCGGAGGAATATCCATCAAGGGTAAGAACCTGACGATTGATAGATTCAGCAATTGGTTGGTTTTGTATTGGTGTTTCTGGAGCCTCTAAGGTTGTGAGACGGTGATTTATTTAGTCAAGTAAATATAATTTGTTGAGTTCCTTTTGTTGTATTCGTGGAATGTTGTAAGGTTTGAAAAGGGGGGCATTTGGTGGAATAGTGGCCGTAATTAAGGATGAAGAGGCCACGGGTTTTGGTTGGACAAGGTTCTCGACTCGGGAGAGTTGATCACCTATAGTTTGAAGACTTAAATTTGTGGAATTTAATTGTTCAATTTGTTTTCTATTTGGATCATCCTGTTCTTCTACTTTGAATGGAGAAGCAGTTAATTCTGTGTTTTTTAAGGTGTATTTGATGCTTTTCACTGGGGGATGGATAGCAGTTGTAGTTGGACCGGTGTTAAGGATCCAAGATTTGGGTAGCAGTTTGGGTACAAACTTGATTATGCCAAGGGTAATCTATATTGTTGTCTTGGGCATAAATATCAAAGTATGTAAAAAAGAAAACATTTGCCTTAATATTTGTCATAAAATTATACCAATTTGTTCTAATATGGGCTTGTTGTTCAAGATTAAAAGTTTTGAAGAACCAATCACGTTTTGGTGATTCGAAATCGGTTCGTAGTAAGGGTTTGTCAATTTGATATTCTTCATTTGTTTGGAGCATATAGACTCCTGGGTCTTGTTGAGGTGGAGTCACCTTATATTGGGTTGGAGATTGGGGGTGATTTTGTTCGGAAGGAGTTGAATCTGGAACAGAGGATGAAGCCTCATAAGTTCCATGGACAACATTTTGACCGGAATTTAATTCAGAAAGTTTAGGAATTAGAGGAGGAGTTCTAGGGGGAGAACTCAAGGGACAAAATTTTGAAGAGGTCGATGCATCAGAGCAAAACCTATGGGAACTTTGGTAAATTAGAGGGGGAATGTGTCGGTTGAACCGAAGAGTAACTAATCCATCTATGGTTTGGGATATGGATTGGATATTGGTGTTTGAGATTTGGGGTTGAGGCGTAGTGGTTTGTATTTTCCATTATTCAGGGAAAGAGATGTCTTTCCACTGAACGAGCCTGGGATAGATAATCGGACCTTGGATACAGTCGGTCTCAAGGTAAAGGGTCTGCCCTTTGGGGGATCTTTTGAGAGCTCTGAGTTTGATTGTTTTCATGGGTTTATATTTGATACGATGAATGATGGCAATTGGAATTGATCCTTGCATCATTCTGTATCCATGGGTTTTGAGATTAATTTTGAGGGAATGCAAAATATTTGGGTCTTGGAGTGCTATAGACATGTCCGGGTAAACATTAAAATGAACTGGGCCATAACAAAGGCTAGTTTCAATGGCTCCCAGAAGGGAATCATCAAGATTCAGAAATCTTTGGTCACGTAAGGCCAGTAATATAGAAGTGTTAAGGCCTTCACGATGAAGGGGTTTGATAGCCACCTGGATGATGCCGATATGAACATAGTTAAATTTGTTTTTAAGATGGTCTTGTAAAGACCTTGGATAAAAAAGGGTAATTTCTTGGGTTTCATTTGTGAATTTAATTGTTTGTTCAACAGTTTTGATTGTTTCAAAATATGTTTGCCAGTCATTTTCATAGACTTCTCTTTGTAAAATTACACAGGGCTAAGCCCTCTTCATGAATCAAGCTAATAATTTGGTCGTAAGTCATTTGGTCATAGGGAATAATCCCATCGTTTTCTTTGCGAAGACTTTGTTTGATTTTCTTAGAAAATAAGGTTGGAAGACCTGTAAGAAACTTTTCTTTCCAACAGGGAAGGTTTGCATCAGGTCTGGTTAAGACTTTGGTTAAGAAGGTCTCTTTGTATCATTTAAAGTCGTGTAATTTTTTACACCTAAGATTTGATAGTTATTCGGTTGTTCGATCTTTGAGACGAGAAGGGTGACCTAAAAATCAATTTGTAATGCTGAAAATAAGAGTATTAACAACATCTTCCTTTTTTGGGACTATGAGATTAGTGACTTCCAAACCCAAGACTGGATTGCCCCTGTCCTCTCACGTGTTTACCACGTCAAATGGTGGGACAATTGTGATGTCTCTAAATGCGAAAAGTCGGCTCTCATCCAGAGCCTTACGGGGCTCAAACCGATTTTGGCCCTTCCGACCTCATCAAAGTCCAGCATCAAAAGTGAGAAGGAAGCCCTTCTTGCATGTCTCGCTGAGCTCAGATCCGACTCAGAAGAAGAAAGTTCAAGTGATGGTTCTTACAGCCTTGGTTCCATCAAAGGTTCCATGTTAGCCCACTGTCATAGTCAGCAAATGGCCCAAAACCCCTAAGATGATGATGAACCAGATGATGAGCCCTCCAGTTCTAAGGCATCATCTTCAGGAAAATTTAAAACAGTAACCTCTCGCAAATCCCACCGGGCTACCACAAAATCAAAGTCTTCGACTAAACGCTGATTTGTCCACAACGTCTGCTAGGATGGTTCTAAAATAGCCGATCGTTGATGTCGAAAACTCACCTAGTCAGCTTACCACATACAATCTCATAGAGAAAAGGTGGTACTGCTACTGTCCCAGGTTAAAGGATAGTAAGGACAATACCAAGCTCAGTCAAATATGGTATAAACTCCTTGATCAAAATAATGTGGAAAACAGTATCTTAGATATATGGAATGCCATGGTGAGATCATTGAAGATTCCAAATCAAAGGACAATATCAAAGATTTCATTTCAACGGCCAAGATTGAAGATTCCAAATCAAATGACAGATTCAGTTTCAACTTTCGACGCCGACAGTGCTATCAAATAGTGCTCCAAATTCAAGTGCACAATACTAAATGAAATGTAATTCGGTACTATTCCAAATGTATTTAAAATAGTGCCAAATGAAATTCAAATGCACCGTAAACCCAAATGAAATGTAAATGTGTCCCTTCTCTATAAAAGGGACACTCCCATTTTTCACAAACCACTCAGTTATTCTCTCCCAAACTTAGAATTAGAGAGTGAGAAGTCTCCCTCCAAGGGAATCGCCCCTCTCAAGTTCTTTAAAGTCGAAGCTCTGTAGGACTCCCTCGAAGCTCCGTCGGTCTTCAACAACTCCAAGGTCTGATCGTCCCTTCTAAGTTCGATCGCCCTCAAAGGTTAACACCAACAACCCTCAAAGCTACATCAAAGATCCAAATACCATTCTTCTCCTCAAATCCTCCAACCTAAGCTTACCCAAACTTTTATAATCAAAGATCTCCAAATTATAAGCAAAGTTTACTTTAATTTTTCAAATTATTATCATTATTTATTTTTGCATCTGCATCTACACCTTGCATACAGCTTACTTCTTGTTCTATCTTCAGATCAGAGCATACAGTCGTGCCTCTTGATTCTAAAATATAAATTCGGTTAATCAACTTTTATTTTCTGTTCTTATTTTTGAGTTATTGTCTTGCTTTATTTATTTGTTTACTTTAATTTTGCACAATTTAGTTCTAGGTACGGTATTGCACCTATCTTAGTTCTCATATCCTTACTGGATCAGAGTACGATATTGCACCGGTCTCGTTCTTCTCACCATACAGAACCAGGAGAACCCTATTTCTCTGGATTTTGGTGTTGATTGATCTTGTAATCTGGTATAAGAGCCACGGTTGTGGTGAATTCGATTTATTTTGTCTTGTAGTTCTATTTTCTTTGGTGTAATCGTTTTATTTTTAGTTGTTGACAGAGTATAAGACTTTGGACTTTTGGGAGGAGTGGCAGAAGAGTGTAAAACCACGTTTGTACCCAAATTAAGTTGGAAATACCTCCTCAAATGACTAGATCTAGGAGGTTACCTCAAGTTTAAGATTTCTTCAAACAATGAATCGTCTATCCCGCTCCACGTCGATGAGATCGACAGGTGAGGCGAGCACAAGTTCTAATGTGCTCAATTATGATGAACAAATTTATGATCTCGACAAAAGACTTCGAAATTGGGACATGCCCAAAATTTCACAAAGAGAAGTCTATGAAAATGACTGGCAAACACTCATCCTTGGTCACACATACAACTGTGATCATATGCAAAATCCTTAGCTTCAAAGAATGGAACAACCATCCCTTCACCTGCAAAAACTTTTCAAATACCTATACCCCTTTTGGGTATCATTATTATGACTACCAGGAGGCTTGGTACAAAGCATTTTTATTTCAAAACAGGAATAACAGACATTCCTGATTCTTCTGTTTTGACTACAAATTCAATAATCAAGTTCCCCTCTGGTTTCCTCGATGGTGGGATCAATACGACCCCATGGTCAGCATCCTTCCACAACAAATACAGGAGTCCTTCCAAATATTCTGCAAACACACCCAACAACAACCACACCAGCCTGGTCTCCTTCGGTTCTTCCTCCACTACTGCCTGGCATGGATCTAATATATATATATATATATATATTGGGTGCTGACCATGGGGCTGTATTGAAGAAGAAGAAGCCCTCAAAAATGTTTAAAATGATGGGAAAGCGACGGAACACCGATCAGGTAGTATAGTTGTATCGGGTCCTTAAAAACCCCCACCGACAATCAAGACTCTGCAAACCAAATCTACCCAGGTGAGACGGAGACAGAGCTGGTGACGGTGATGATGATGGAGATACTGAGGAAGAAGAAGAGTGACGATAGAGCGTCGGGGCTGGGTAGATTAAGTAAGACAACAAATACCCAACGATGTAGATTTAGCCTTCTAATCTAACGGTCAGGGCTTGCTAGCATACCTGATACTTGGGTATCCTGCTAGCATGCCAGTATTTTTCCATTTTTTTTTAAAGTAGAAACAAGCTCCATAAATCATACCAAATGCAACCAAAACAGTTTTTGTGAAAGAAAAAAAAAAACGATACCAAAGAGGCCAAACGTGTTTGCTTGTTTTTCTCTTTTTGGTAAAAGTTTTTAAAGCTTAGTATTGATGGATGATGTGGACAAAAATATTGGGTAGTATCATTTCGGACATTTTTTTTTTTATTTTATATCGAATTCACAATTTTGAACTATTTTAAAATTGTAGGATGTTTACTCCGATGATGATAATACGGAGTTGGCGATTTCATCATTGAGGTTAGGTGATGATAAAGATTGGTCAGATCAAATCTAAGCATTTTAGTCTTTACGGAAAAATCAGTCTCCATGAAGCTACAACAGATTATGGTTCTAAAAAATAGAATGGAATGATCGGCCAGGTTGGAATGATATTAGCCTTGATATCTTCACTTTTTCGATTCCATTTATATGTATGATAAGGGTAGAATAATCATAGAAACTGATTTTTTTTTTATAAAACAAAGGTAGATCTGGCTGATACAATTCAATCCAATTCATTCCGAAACAATTTCAACCTTAGCGGCTCCCAAGTTTCACAAGCTTGCACAAGACTCATCAAACAACTACTCTTTTTGTCCAGCCTTTACTAATCGGTGTTGGAATGACCGAAAAAGTTTTACAAATGCAACTCTCACAAAGAAACTTGTTGCTCAAAAGCCTCAAATCATGCGTATAGAAACTTATTATGATTGTTCTTCTATAATACTCTGGTCCTCTATAGCTCTTTGAAACTAGGAAACCCTAACCCACAAATTGTTTAAATTAAAAATTTCTACAACTTTGGTTTTAGAAGATACATAGACATGCTAGAGTAATTACAATTTATTGAATATGCTGAACAAAAATATAGACTTTCAGAGGAGAACAATCTCTTCTGAGTTTTGCATCCATGCTTTAGTCTAAGCAAGACTCGTGAAAGCTTTGTTTTATATAGTTCATAAATTGCAGGTCTGGAGGGGGTGGGGAGATACTCCATTTACCTCCACTGTAATGAAATACATCCCTAGATATTTGATTATCACATATTATGTATTAGTTAATGTTGCGGCCGCCTTTTCCACCTTTTATATATATCATAGCATATATATGTATATATATACTATCATAAAAGCATGTACTCATGCTTCGTGACTAATCTTTTGTTTAACTACTTTATCCCTTTTACTTATTTAAATTCGTTATTTTTTTTTATTTTAATTTTTTGTCAATCCTCTGCCCCCGCTCACAACGGATTGCCTCTACCGCAGCGGACCTCTGAAATTCAGTCTATGGCATAGTTAGTAAAATATGCGTATAATTTGCGCATCCAAACGTTTAATTCAAAAGTTCGTAATTTGGCGTATCAATAAAAAAAAATTATTATACGCGGATTTTAAAGATAATCGTATTATACACGAATAATACTTATATAATATGTTACATACTAAATAAAATTTTTGGATTTAAGAGAGAGAGAGAGAGAGAGAGAGAGAGAGAGAGAGAGAGAGAGAGAGAGAGAGAGAGATTAACCCAAATGGGCCAAATCCCGATTCCCAGTCCTTGTCTTCTATCACGAACCCTAATCGATCGAAACTATAACCTTTCTAACCCAAAAAATGAAGAACCCTTGCCCCAGTGACCCCTTCTCTCCCATCCCCGTTCTCGGCGGCCAATGACTGAGGGCGTTAGGTAAGACATCAATACCCCCTGCTCTCATTCTATTCTCCATTTCTCTTCCCATCGATTGTTGAAAACCCAATCAACCCTTTATCTTTTCCGTTTCTCTTCCCATTGGTAGTTGAAAATCCAATCAAGGACGATTGCATCTGCAAATAACTTTTAACAAAAAACAAGAAAGATTCAAAAGAGATTACTCACATGGACAAAGATGGCCAAGGGCGAGATTCTCCAACTAGTGGGGTGGGTCCATGCATAGTCCGTAAGTTATCATTTCTTGCTTACCTGTGTAACCACTGAATGAAAAAAAAAAAAAAAAAAAAAAAAACCATTGAGCATTGAGCATTGAGCATTGAGCATTGATGGTAAAGATGTTCATTAGAAGACTTCCTATTTTAGTAAAGCCATAGTCTTATTACCCGAAAAGAAAAAAAGCCACTGAAAAGAGACATAGAAAATCATAGAATAATGGCATATGGGTCATATATTTATCTTCAACTTGTGGGGTGGGTCCATGGACTATAGGGGCCAGTATTGGAAGCTTCGGAGAAAGATCCTTTTCATCACCATTGATTATTTATCAATTCATCCAAGGATTGGAAGGATTTAAATACTTATGTGTTTTGGTTCTTTTACTGTTATTGCCTCTGTTAACATAGTGACTAAATAATCCCAACATGTTACATAGGGCAGATATCGTATAATTGTTCAGTTTTCGATCTGCATTTTCTTTCTATATGACGGTTCATCCATTTTTCACGTATCGGTTGCTATCGAACATCACCTAAGGCGGGGGATTAGTATTTTAATTCTTAATGGCCAATTTTATACTGATTCTTGGGCCTCCTGATTTCCTTTGCTGCTTTAGGATAATCCTTGTCCAGATTGATGATATCAAGTTGAAGAATGCTTTTCTTAGCAAGATCATCATACCATCTAGAATCCCCATTTGAATGAGAGATATTGAAAGGGAAAATTCCAAGAGTACTCAATATTGGGTTTGAGTTTACCAAATTATCCAAAATTAAGTTTGGGATTTACAAAATTACCCAAAACAATGCCTTTTTTCACCCACTCACATATTTTGACAATTTTGTCGCTAACTACCGCCACCTTGCCATTGGCTTGCTTCATATGTGTTCTCTCCAAACGTAGTCCGTGCAACTCATCTTCGTCATTAGCGTCTCCACCTTTGCCTTCATCCCATGTCTCTCCCAACCAGCATGTCGTATCCCCACCTTAAATCGCTCCATCTTCTCATCCAAGATCGGACCCTGTACTCATATTCCTCGAGATTTTCCTCAAGTGAGACACGCTACTCTATCAATATTGAAGTTGTGGAGAAATTTTGGCAAGTCTTGGGTATTTCTCATCTCAATTGTCTAATCCTATTGCATCGTTCAACACATCATATTAGAAATCCGTCATATGCTTCGGCAATTCCAAGACTTGTCTCCTCTCCAATTAGAGCATGGTTTCACAAATCGTGATGCTTTCTTGAGAAGATTGAAGCTCCACTCGTATGTCACTGGTGGCTTCAATGGACAAAAGGGTGTCGGTTTTCCATTTAAAAAGCGTTAAAATATCCATGAAACATTATCATTTACATACCTAATCAATGAAGCAGGATACAAAAAAAATTAGGTCAATCGCATCATTTCTCCACCCCCTGTTGTGCCCACTACCCAATCAACAATATCACAAGCAAGATCAATATTCAAATAGGGAATCACGTTTACCAAAACCCACAAACTCATCATGCTATTAACTCTTATTAAGCTGGCCAATGGCACATTCTATTCGTTAAATGGCACATTTTGTTGTGCCAATGGGAGGAATTAGGGTCTAAATGACGGTTTTTTTGGAGAGGAGGAAGAAGCCGAAGTGGGAGGAGTCCACTTGGGAAAGCGAAGAGGAATATGAGACATTAGTGACCGTTACTATGAAATGGCTAGAGTGGTGGAGCTAGATATCTCAAAAAAGATCATGCTTAGGGAGCAGCAGTGATTTTCAGTTTTTTTTTTTCTCTATAAACAATGAAGAGGAGGAAAGAGAGACGAAGAAGAGGCATATGCTCTGTATATTTTTTGTCCATGACCTGTGAATAGTGAACCCCGTGGAGGCAACGGCCCAAGAGAGAGTGGTTGAAGTGGTGAAACAATGCCCCGTGGTTTTTCCCCCTTCTTTTTTTATTTCATAAGAATGTTTAGGAAGAATACGATAAAGGTGAGGTAGAAGAGGGTAAGAATGTCAAAAAGTGTATACAGGTAAAAGTGAGGCACTGTTTTGGGTATTTTCAAAATACCCAAACTCAATTTTATTATTTCTATAAACATAAACATAGGATGAGTAATTTTGTAAATTAAAACCCAATTCTAGGTAATCTGTTAATTCTCCTAATATTGAAATACGTGATCAAACCCTTTCAGTCCTTGGATTGTAATTAAAGGATGCAATCATCCCGAGATGAGCCCGATCCGAAAGTTCCTCCCTCTCGTCAACCGGCTCCTCAGCCCCAAATGCCCATAAGATGTTCGAAATCATTAGGTTGGGGAGATTAAAAATGTGTTCAGCCTTAACCAACGCGCTTAAAGTTTCAAAGTTCAAATTCAAAATCTAGTGCAGGGTGCAGGGTGCAGAGACTCTACTCAATTCAAACTCTGGTGCAAGGTGCAGAGATTGCAGAGTGCATGACTGCAGAAGTTTGAACTGTACTCATCCATTATAATTAAGTAGATATAATATAATAGGACGAGGACTGCCTTGTGAGAGTGGGCATACCTCGTGAGTAGGGGTGAAACAGGGTCAGGTTGGGCTGGGTTTCTTAAAACCCTAGCCCAACCCTGAGTCTCTCCTTAACTGGGCCCAAACCCGTCCTGACCCTGACTCAGGACCGCAAAACTTCAAACCCGCCCCTACCCTTCAGGGTTTAGCCCAACCCATACCAGCCCTAATTGGCCCTGATTTTTTAGGGTCTGGCCGGGGCGGGATGACCCTGATCCTGATTGACCTTGACCTTGGTTTGCCATAAAGGGTTAGATATACCCTGACCCTGCAAAATATGAAATAACTTAAAAATAAAAAATATTCATAAGAAAGTGGAGATAAAATACAAAGTTACAAATTATTTGTCATGAGGAGAACATCCTAAAACAAACATTTAAACAATACAAATAACTCCAATTATTATGGTAAACAAAGATGAGATATCATCCTAAGAAAGTAAATAATCAAAAAAATTTCAATTATTTGTCATGATAAACAAAGAGATCATCCTAATAAGGCAAACAATCTGAAGATCTCAAAACCCTTGTCATGTTAAACAAAGAGGAGAACATCCTAAGAAAATAAAAAATACAAAGAACGCAGAGATGCAGAGAGCCAGAGAACTTCTGCGGCAGAGACCCAGAGAACTTCTGTGATTCCTCAGGCGCAGAGAGCAAGATATATATATATTTTTTTTCTTGGTAAAAAAAGCAAGAGAGATCTTTTTTTTGTTGGTAAAAAAAAGCAAGAGAGATCGGTGAGAAGATATATATTAGAAGTTTTGAGGTGTCAATAACTCAATGTCAAACAAATAAAATTAGGTTAAATTTAGGGTTAACATCAGGGTCTCAACCAGTGTCAACATCAGAGGCAAAAATTAGGGCCGGGTCAGGCCAAAACCAGGGCCAAAAGTCAGGGTAAAACAATTAAGGTCGGGTTTAGGGCAGGCTAGGCGGGCCAAAGACATCAACCCTTATCCGCCCTTACCATGACTCAGGGTCAGAAATTTTAGGGTCAGGCTAGCCCTCAGGGCCAAAATTTTTGGGTCAGTACTTGTTTAGGATCAGGGCAGATCAAGGGCAGATTCGACCATCGGGGCCAAACTTGCACCCCTACTCGTGAGTTGTGAGTCTTCAATCAGTAACTTACTTTTGAAATCAACACCGAGAAGGAAAATAAAAAAGAGGGGCAGAGGGCAGACGGGAGACCCAAATTTCTCTGTTTTTCGATTTTAAACACCTAAAATGGGACTGGACAAATTTCGTCGTTTCTAGAAATGACCGAAGGCTGTAATTATATGTGCCTTGTTCCTGATAAACTTGCTTGCTTTCCTTCTACATCTCGTGAAAGTGAACCCTCAAAAGCTCTGCTACCGGCTGGACTTTCCCACCGACTACTGTAGACCCTACTCTTTGGCGACAAGCCGAGGAAGAAGCAGGGATCTGTGAACACACGCTTCTCTTCTCAACCTCAAACAACTCCATTTCCCTCTGCAACTCGAGAGAGGGAGAGAGGGAGAGAGGGAGAGAAGATGAGGAGAAACGGGAGGATTGGAGAGGTTTTACTAGGGTTTTGGTTCCTCGCTTCTACAGGTACGATTTGGTTATTTTTAGGTAGTATTTTTAAGGATTAATTTTCTCAAAGTTTCGATTATGGACGCCATATTTTGGCTCCTTATTGAGTCGATCTTTGGCTATTTGAAGTATATTGATGTAGAAGTGGTGGAATTTGCCAGTTGTGAGTTTTATTCTGTAATGCTGCTTTGATCATGCCCAGAAAGGGGGTTGTCTTTGTTCGATTAACTTGTTTAAGCTTCTTCTTTGTTTTTCTCTTTCTGTTAGCGTCTGGAACTGTGATCTTTGGTTGATTTTGGATGTGTATTTTGTTGATGATCGTCTGATTCGGGTTATGTTTTGTTAGGATGCCTTGTGGCTCAACTTGCATGTTGCTTTTCTTCTTCTTTTTAAGTAGCTATTACTTCTTCCTCTCCTTCTTCTCGTAGGAGCAAGAATCTCTTCGATGGACAGCTTTATTAGTCCACATCCATCATCCTCAATTCTTCAGAAAGCATGAATTGAACCAAACAAAATCTAGTCTACATTCTGTTTGTTAAAAGGCCTCAATCAGTTAACAGTTGAGGGTGACATTGTGTTATACTGAAACTTAACAAGGAGAACAACCATGATTCCTAGGGTTGGGTCGACCACATTTATCTTAATATGTATGGCCAGATATTTGAAATGGGGTTCATATCTGAGATAGTTATGGCATGTTTGATGAACTTGAAGCAGCACAATTAGCTTAAAGAGTGATTTAGTCCTCTGGAACACTTCTACTGCTTCACAAGAGCTTTTTGATGCATTATCATTCTCTAGAACATTTTTGAAAACTAAAAGGAATTTGTTTTTAAGCATCAGTAACATGTTATACATCAATGTGATCGTTGTTTGAGCACAATTTACCAGTATATATGCTTTTATTTCAGTAGAAATTGTATAGATCACTAAATTTATTTCATGTTTATATTTGTATTCATGGCTTGTTTTAGCTCACCCCATATTTGTATTCATTTTGAGCACAATTTACCAGTACATATGCTTTTGTATGTGATGGCTCGTTTCAAAGTGGCCTTGCTCTGTTTTCCTGTAATTTTTTTGGAATTTTCAGCCGATCTTTGGCTATTTGAAATGCATTGATGTAGAAGAGGTGATTGGTGACCGTTTTTGAGTTTTAATCTGTAATGCTCCTCCGTTGTGGTTGTAATTAGTATTGTTTTCTATTAGGCTGCACTGGTGTATTAGGTGCTATTTTTTTAAGTAGTCGTTACCCATAATCTCAACTCTACCTATTTTCTTTGTAGTCGTTACCCATTATCTCAATTTGTTATTAAGAGGAAGATGGGCTTGTAAGGGGAACTGACCACAGAAAGAATTACTACAAGTCAGTCAAGCAGGGATTTTTGACTCCTATTCTTCTGCACAGGCTGTTCATTCATCATTGATGATAATTTCCTTTTGATGGATGGAAGCCTGTATATTATGCTAGAGTTGCAAAATCATGGCAACTCTTTGATGCATGCTGCAGCCACCCCTTGCTACTTATGACTACCTTCAGACTTTATGGATTCTTCATTAATCGATGCTTATATTAGTTTCTATATTTGTGATGTCTTTGTTTGATGTGCTGCTCCTCCCTTGTGATCTTTTCTCATCCTCAGTAAGTCCCTTTGTACTATTGAGGATGTTCAGCTGAACTAGTGGTGCCCACTAGTATCTGCAGTTGCAAGCCCTTGCTTTTTGTTTTGCTATATTAATTTTGTTTTCTACTTTTTCCTGAATTGCCTTTTTCTGTAGGTTCAGTTTGTGGTTGCCTCTCAACTGTAATTGTACTGGTCTCAGCCTCATTTGATTGAACATGTGGGCATAATTTCACTCTTTATGGTTACTAATCTTGGATATCTAAATATTGATACATCATCATTATTGTTGCTGGTGTTGTTGTTATTGGGTTGGGGGGGGGGTGTGGGGTAGATATGTTATAGCTAAGGACTTCCTCCAATGTCTTAGGAGTTGCAAATGGTTATGATTTCCTTTTAAATTAAATAAATATAATGTTTTATATTGCTTTAAACAATTTTTTCTGTAAGAAACGTTTTTAGAAATGGCTATTATCAAACAGAAATGTGTGCAAAAAATGTTTCAAGAAAAATGTTTATCAAACACCCAAAAATCCGTTTCTGTTCCCAGAAACGTGAATTTGTGTTTCTGCTATTTCTGTGTCGGCAGAAACGTTGTCAAACGTTGCCTATGAGTTCTTTCTCTCTCTCTCTTTTTCTCTAGTTGTTTTTATTTTATTTCTTCTTTTAGGCTCTGAGTAGAGGATAATTTCTATTATGGGAGAGGGGTTGATTCAATAGAAATTTGGGTTGCCAAATTGGATTTAAAGAACTTATAAAGTATCTCAATTGCAAGACTGGTATGTCCATGTGAAGCTCTCTTTTCAGGTATCTGTTTTTCTTTGTTTTGCTTTGTGCTTTTTCCTCCTCTCTTTTCTTCTCTCTTGTTTCTTGGTTGATGGTACATATTGCCTATATGCAGTTAAATGTGGTGTTTGAAAGTCGTCGTGAGTGGAAGATAAATTTATGTCAAGCTCTTGGAAGAGATATAATTATGCTTTGCGTGTGGCCTGTTTATCGTTTTCGCTAATTAAATGTTGTTCTGTAACATAGTCCATGATGTATGGGATAGTTTTGGGTGTTTTTCCAGGGGTTTGAGGTCAGGCTTCCAGGTCATCATAGGGGCATGTCTCAGATTTCAGTTAATGAATTGCATGACCAGCCTCTAGTAATCCAGGTGGAGTTTTGTGGTCAGGCTTCCTGGTAATCATGTGGCCTGTATATCATTTTGACCAATCGCGTACCTGGAAAAGTAATTTCTGTTTCTATCTCTCTATTTTATGGAATTCCAAATACCCAGGAGCCATGTGACGTCTTCATAACAGTGAATAATCTGTGTGGTCATTTCTGTGAGATTAGTGAAGCCAAACAAGTGTAGAAGATAAAGCAAGAAAAAGCGGTTTAGAAGTAGCAACCAGCTGACCCCTCTCATGCTATCTGTAACACAATGAATGGCTAGTTCATAGCCTATTTGAACTTTAAAATATTATAGAATATATTTAATATCACCAACTTAGTTAAGAGTTACTTTCTGTTTGTTCACCTTGATGAAATGATTGGCAATATCATGTTCGTTTAAAATATCATGTAGTGTGCGACTTTCAGGTTCATTTTAGTTAGAATCGTTTCCCATATTCACTGTTAAATTCAAAACTAATGAGTATGTAAAATTCACTATATACATTTGTGTGGTCATTTTCAATATTTTTTTTTTGACATTGCCATTTCACTTTTCCTGTTTATTAGCAATTGGTAGGATGCCCTTTTCATAAGAGTTCAATTATTATGTAAAACAAAGGGACATTTTGGTCCTTTACTTCATAAATAATAAATTGGACTAACTAAAGTGAAAGGTTTTCCAGGCCTTTTTTTGGTCTATGTGATCATAAAGTGTTTCCAAACTACTACATATTTGCCGTAGGTAACAACTGTTAGATTTTTCTAAATGGTTAGAAGAATAGTTGTAGTAATTGGCAGATGTTCTAGTTGTTATATGAAGTCTGGTAATCCTCTCTTATTTTCTAAATGTTTGTGTCATATTGTGTGTATAACATGTTTCCTGGTTGAATTATATAGAAAAAGAATACATTTTTGTTTTGATAGAACCTTTTTTAATACTGAAAGGTATAAGGATATTGATAACCTTTTTCTTATACCTAGAATGACTCTTTTTTTGCCAAAATTGAAATACATTTTTTCCCCTTCTGTCATGAGATCTTTAAAGTGCATTTTTACCTAGAATACTATGAAAAATGACACAAGAGATGGCGTTATTAGTTGAGCCACAGTGATGCAGTTTAGTTTCCTAAATAGGCTTGTTTTATTAGGAATAAGCTTAGAGTTGGGTTCCATACATGTTGGGCCTTTGATCCCATGTGTTTTGAGTGTAATAGGCCACTTTTATGGGTCTAAAAGGGAGGGTCTAAGATTGTATACGGGATTACTAGTTAGTTTCTATTTTCATTAGTTTCCTTTTTAGTTGGGCTTGATTTGAGTTATATTTGCTTCCTTAGGAGTCAAGTTATTAATTGAGTCAAGTCATTAGTAGTTAGTTTCCTTTTTCAACTAGTTTCTAATTTCAGTTAGTTTCCAATTTCAGTTTTTAGTAACTATTGTATTAGGAGAATATTTAGTTTCCTTTTTGAAGAACCTTCTATTTTGTAATTCCCTCCCCCATTAACATTATAAATAAAGAAGAGGAGGCTCCTAAAAGCCTAGAACGATTTTGACAAACTATATGGCTGATGCTGCTGCTTTCTCTGCAAGAGAATTCCTTTGTGTTTGATCAAGGAAGAAGGGCTTGGTGTCTGATCCAGGTGACTCCTTGCGGCGTGAAGTCCAGGAGGGTTCTTAGTGTGTTTCCTTCTCTTCTTTACAATCTATATTCAAGCTAATATTGCTGCTACAACCAGGTATTTATTTTTAAACTGCTGCCCAGAAAATTCTGCAGTTTTTGCCAATCGGTCTCCTCTAAAAAGGGCAGTTCCAGCCCTCGGTTTGATCCCAGATTTTGATCGATTGTTTATCCAACTAAGGATTGACCTTAGTTTGGACTGTTTCTGAGGAGCCTGTAGAGAGATATTCAAAATCTCCCTATTTTTTGTCTTCTAGCGGCTTTAGCTTCTATTTTCTGGATTCGACATCTCTGCTATTATGACTGCTGATTTCTAGACTCCTGATCATACTTGAGAAGAACTTGAAGTGGTTAATACATTTTGTCAGTCCCTGGTTTAGTTCTAAGGGCTGCTGCTCTCTTTGTTTATTCTTTGTGCTAATATTCCTTAAGATCGATAGTGCTACTAGACTGTTATGTGAAGTCTGATTTCTCATATATCTGTGGAGCTGGTTTTGGTTGTTCTTTGGTTACAAGTTTCTGTTGTTGGGTCTAGTTTGATTGTTCAGATCTAGTCCTACATTAGACACACTCCCTAAGGGGCTCTCAGCCACCTAATGCTCATTGTACCAGTACAACCACTGCAGATGATTTTCACATGGAGTTTAATTCCAATAAAGGGCTTACCAGCTTCCTGAAATAGGTTGAACAGATGGGAGAGCTAAATAGATAACACGTTCTCCTAGTTTTGTTCGCTGAGTTGGACAAAAGGGAGGTAGGGTCCACAGGAAATCCCCTTACTCAGGGTTTTAATTCATGGTATCGATTAGTATCAAAATGAAACTGACATTTATCGTATTATATCAGATGAAAAAAATAAAAAACAAAATACGATCTGTTTCATCGATACATATCGATATTGATCACAGTCGATATTAATACCTTAATCCATGCTGCTTCCGCCGAAGGAAAAAAAAAAAATGGAAGATCATCCCAATTGCATTTCAAGAATATCATGTTCAACAAGCAAAATACTGTTTGCATTTAGACGTACTTAGAATGTATAATCTTATTTTGATTGCCATTTATCGGTATCGGAATCCTAAAAGTTTTTTATATGGGGGGTGAAAATTTTTTAGAAATTAAATAGTGTCTTTAATACTGTATCATTTCAAGCCCGAAAGAGAGAGAGAGATAGGGTTCGGGTCCTGAGGGAGCTGCACGTCTGCAACAATGGTGGTGAAGCCGAGTAAGGGTGGAAGAAAAGAAGAGGTGGTTACTAGAGAGTACATAAACTTCATCCTTAACTTATTAGAAACTTTGCAGAAGAAAAGGCATGGATTTCTGAAGCAGAGCCTAGGGAAGCTTTTCTTTCTCTGATCAGTTTCTTTTCTTGATCCAGACAGAGTCTTAGCTCCTCTACCTTCCTTTCCAGGAAAATGATCTCTTCTTCAACCATTTTCAGTTCTGCAAGAAGCACATGCACCTGCATCAATATCCTATTTGTTATTCTTCCCTCCTAAGGGAAGCAGATAATTCATGGGGTAGAAACAATTACCTGAAGTGGTAACAGCGATGAAAGTGATGGACGAAAAACAACATGTCCATCTAATGCACATTGAAGAACCCGATTCAATTTCTGCTCGTCATCTAATTCTGCCTCCAGTATGGCAACCTGGAGATTGCAAAATTGGAAAATCAATTTCTGTTAGAGCTGAACTTCCAATTTTGGTCCGTGTAGTTCAGATACTTCGTCCTTTAACTTTTTTTTTTTTTCCTGAATTTTTTTTAGATTAAAATTTTTTTTGACCGATCCTAACCGATACCATGACCGATCCGAGAAAACGGTACGATTTCGGATCCTTGACCGATTCTTACCGCCGAGTTTTAATACTTTGGTTTCGATTCATTATCTTTTTTCTTTCTGACAGTTTGTCTTTCTCGTATTTTAATCAGAAATATTTGTTGAGGTATTGGTTACATATTTTAATCAGAAATATGTCTAGAAATTAGAACATATCGGACTAGGCATTGGATATTACATATCTGCTACCCTATAATCAAGGTAGCATTCCTCACATTTCCTTAATTGGATCTCTTTCCAAACCGTATCCTATCCCCTGTCTGTTTTCTTCTAAAATTACTGTTCACAGCCCCTTATCCTCTCTTTCTTCTTCTCTTATCCCCTCTCTTAAGCCTACATCAGCATATCCTTCTTGATCTGGCATTACATGCCCAACCTAACAGCATGTGTTTCAGGAAGCTCCAAAACATCTACCCAACCATCTGAGACGCAATTACTGGCTATGTTTTATGAGATGAGATGATTTACCTCTATGGATTATTTTCCAACATACGATTCCCCTGGTAGCCCTTCCACTTTGAGTGAGTAGGCTTCTTGATTTAACCACACCCTCGAAACAATGACATAATTTGTGCTCCCCTGTTCTTGATTGTTTCTGTTCCTCCAACATTTTGAAGTAACTAATGCAACCCCACCCGTCAAGGTAATAAATACTACTTGTTCATCTTTTACTATTTAAACAGCTGTTTGTTAAGGCCATGACCTTGAGATCGGGACAGCAGTATATTACCTTGATTATGTATGTATTAAAACTATATAAAGGCAAGGAGAGCTCCTCATATACAAGAGAAATAAGATATACATTAACAATTTATGCATAAGACCTTACCAATTCCTTATAAACTCCCACCAACCTATGCCTTGAATGCCTTGAATTCATTATGAGTAGAAACTGACTGTTGGAATCTGTCAAAATTATTGAGGTGGACTCTTGAAAGGCTGATCGTTGCTTACTGGTAAATTTATCTGACTCAACTATTTAAAAACCTGCACCTCAGTATTATTCTATTTTATAAACCTTTGTATCGAGATGAGATCCGTGTTGTGTTTCCTAGTTATATTCCTAACATACACTACAAGAAAATTGGTCTTTAGCTGCGGTTTTAACCGCGGCGGTTGCTAGTATAACCGTGGAAAAAGGTCAATACCCGCGGTTTTCAAACCGCGGCTAATCCGCGGCCAATACCACCGTGGCAAATGAAAAGGCTTCTTTTGCCGCTGTTTATTTAAACTGTGGTTAGATACTTTGTTTTGACCACGGTTTTTGAAACTGTAGTTAGTAAATTATTTTTTACCACGGTTTATATAAACCGCGATTGTTGCTATGCATTCTGTTGTCGCGGTTTAAGAAAACTGCGATCAGTAATTTGCGCTTTAACTGCGGTTTTGAAAAACCCTGGCTCTTGATAATTTTACTTTAGCCCCAGTTTATAAAAATGAGGCAACTAAATTATTATTTAACCGCGGATTAAAAACGCAGCAATTGTTTATCAATACTCGCGGTTTGCTTTATTGTGCTCAAATTATTAGCCGCAGTTTATAATAACCGCGACCGAATTTTTATATATATATATATATATATACCTATACTTGCTAGCTAACCCTGTAAACCAGAAACATTTTGCCCAAACCCAATCCAGGGTTGGCTAAACCCAAATTAAAGAAATAGAGATTAAAGCTATAAATGATCATCATTCTTGAGACTTGAGAGACAAAAAATGAGCACTTTTCACTCCAGATTTTCTTCACACAAAAACAAAGTCTGAAACTGTATTCAACATGAACATGTATAAGAAACTTGTACCCAAAAAAGACATGATCAATGTTCTTAGTGGATACAATAGATATGAATGATAGCTTTAGCTATAATTGTTTTTGAGCCAAAAAAGGATATACAATAATTAGGACTTGATTCAAGAACATAACTTAGTCTTTCCACCTCCCATATCAACTCAAATCTCATCATATTCCGGGACATACTCTGCCAATTACAAGATTAAGAGAAAATTAGGAAACTTAAGTGTTTATCAATTAACAAGCAAAGGAATTGGAGAATCGGAATTGTCTTAAACTAGTCCCATTTTATCAAGACAAAAAACAGTAAGTACAGATAATGCTATAGTATATTAAGACACTAAGCATACACATAAGTTTCTAAATGAAGCAGCTATAAGTATAAAAATGAAGGAATGAAATAGTCAACATCAAGACTATCTCCAATAAGTTCTAAAAAGTGGTCTCTAGTTGTTGTTTTAAGAGAGCCACATCTTTGGTGACCAATACAGTTTAGTAATTAATTGTTAATACCTCAAGCTCCCACAGGAATTGCTTGGTTGTCGAGACAGATACTATAATATGCCATGTAGAAGGAGAGATAAAGCCTTCATCGGCAACCTTATTTATGAAAGACAACAAGGAATTTTAGTATCCAGCCACATTCAAGAGGCCCACTTGCATAAACTCTAAAGTTAAATCACAGTGTAATAATAAAGTATGAAGCATTATACTATGGCCCATTGCATGACCAAAGATATAAGCTCAATAAATAGAGATTCTAATAATTCATTAAAAGCAATCTTGCCTACAAAAGTTATGAAATGTGAGACAATATAATTCCGACCACACACAAATTACTTGGCATAAAAAGTTAATATATGTTCATACTTGCTTGGTAGCATAAACTAATAGTTCATCAGCCAAAGTTTGTGATGTAAAAAGATAGAGTTCTCACCACACTTGACTTTTAAAAAATTCACAGAATTAAGAAAACAAAAAAAAAAAGAAACCAAAAGATATCAAATGTCATAAAAGATGAAAAATATATCCTAGCTAGGACCAACTATTGCAATTCTCCTCACATACGTAGGGCTTGCATCACAACCTGTGAATTGGAACATACATCTATGTTACAAACCCACAGTAAGGGATAATAGAAGAAGATAAAAAAAATCAAATTGAATTGGTAAAGAGTACAAATTAATTTACCATATACCAAAAAATGAGGGAAGCTTATGCAATGGCCTTAATCTTCACCTGGTCGAATGATCCCAATTAGTCGTATATATTTTTAATAAAATAAACCTACAAAAGTCATTTAATAAAATTTTAAAATAAACATATCAAAGTCATTTAATAAATTTGTAACTTACCCAATTGCGCAGAACTCTGTGAGTTTCCTTTAATTGAGGCTTGTGTTAATCGGTCCATTTCGGATTTCATAGTGTTAAGCATAGCCATCATTGCTTGTGTGCTTTCTTGTTGAGCTTTCATCTCTGCTTGTGTGCTTTCCTGTTGAGCTTTCATCTCTTCTTGCCACTTCCTTTCCCTTTCAGCCAATTGTGCTTCCATCTTTTTTTCAAACTCAAGGGTTAACATGTCTTTGGCATCTTTAAGTTTGCGTTTGACCGCAAGATCGGTTTTTGTAAGCTCCATGTCTTTTGGGCTTACACCAAGCCCAATACCACGCACACGTCCATGGCCTTCCTCGCCACAAGCTTCTCTATAGATATTGTCCTCTTCATCACTATTATCTCTCAACTCTGGAGGCAACTCACTCTGCTTTTGCTTCATTTTGGCCTACAAATCAATTTAAAAACCAAGTTATTCAAAAGGCCAAGTGTTAACACAACAATAATCAAGATTTAGCATATATATATATATATATATACTAACCATAACAATTCCAGATCTCTCATCTGTAGGTTGGTTAGTTCCCTTTTTTTTATGCGTGGTTAAAAATACTTTTACCCTGCCTGGCCATTTCCCAGTGGGATGCTCCTTACTCTAAACAAACATACATGATTATTAGAACAAAGCCAAATTCAAAAGAACATTTTAAAATTTCTAATGTTCATACATGTGCATAAAAACATACCAGCTTCTCTCCCACTCTTGCATAACTCATCCTCCCAGAACTATGATTCATAACTTGGAGTTTTCTGTTATCTTTGTTTTTTTCACTAATTGCCTACCATATTAGGAAACATCATTAAAATTGGTCAACCCACAATCACATTAGAATATCAACTTTGATTGAAGAAGAATAAAATATTACCTTCTTTTTCGCAGATGTCCATATTGCTACAAGATCACGCCACTGATCTGCTGGGACCCTATCATCTGGTTGAGAATTTTCAAGACACCCATATTTCTTAATTGTTTCTTTCTTCAATTCTTTTTTGAACGCCCGCCATATGCCACTAATTTGTTGGCGTACATGTTTCTGACACTGAATTGGTATTTCATATTTATACTACAATATAGCAAAATATTAGACATTAAAGACCAACAAAAAAAACCACAATACACTATCACATTAAATGTTGGATTATAAATTAATTAATGCGATAAAACTATACCTGGATATGGTTCCAAAGTTGTTCCTTATAGTGTTCTGGAACATATCTCCAATCTTCATAGTTAAGTGGCATCATTTTTTGGCTCCTAATCAAGGTGCCCAAATATGTACTAAATTGGGCAGCTTCATCACCAATTAACTGATTTAGGTGATTTGCTCTTAACTTCACTGGTTGGCCATGAGGAATTGCCATTGTTTTGACGCTTTTACTTGGCCCTCTTTTCTTCTTGGTATCTACATGCAACGATTAGATAATATTATTTATTAATGTAGTATTGTGAATTTACTAACTATAAGTTAAAAAGTAAAGAGTTATACTTCTTGAAGAAGATGATTCAGTGACACTAGTACCCTCTGTAGGTGGGGTTATATCCTCCATTATCTAAAACCTGTATACAAACAATAAAATAAAATGAAAGTAAGTAAATCTATTTGCAAAATGTGAACTTTAAAAAAAAAAATAAGTGCAATATTTGCATAACAAACTACTTATCAATCAAAATAAGTATTAAGGCAATCAACAAATACATAATCATTTTTTTCTAATAACGCTGATGTAAGGTAGCTCACCTAAACTTTGAAACCTGAAAAACCTCAATTGATCTCTGTGTTCTTAGGATGAATATGAGCTTTAGTTTGTAAGATCCTATGGGGCTTCAAGCTGACAGAACAAGACCCAGAAGAGGAAGGGGAGAAATCCAAAAATAAGGTGGACCCCCCCAGACATTGCATCCCATCCCCATATTCTGTTTGTCTAGCCAATCACTTCTTAATACTTAGGGATTGGCAAAAGGGTAAAGTGAGGGGATCTGAATTATCCACTGTTTTGGAGCAGCCATGATCGAAAATATATGAGAAGAAGAGATCGAGTAGTTCTTTCCGGGTGTGATCTACAACTGACTGAGATCTCGCTTTGCTTTGGAGCTTCTTCTGAGCTTCCGATCTACTGATAATGAACATCTAGATCCAACATTCGATCTTCACTGCGGATTTGTCGGCGCCAAGGAAAGGAGAGAAAGGTAAGTTGCAGGTTCGGTTGTTCCAGCAGCAAGGAAGAAGAAGAGAAGAAGAGAAAAAGAAGAAGAAGAAGAAGAAGAAGAAGAAGAAGAAGAAGAAGAAGAAGAAGTGCAGATCTGAGTAGATCCGAGCAGATCCGAGCAGATCTGAAGTTCTCACGGCGTCCGAAGGGTGAGGGAGATTTCTCAGTTTCGTTTTGATTTCGAGAGGGGAAGATCTGTTGAATAACCAAGGAAGGGGACTGAACCAGAAATCTGGGGAGACGATGGCGTTTTTGAATGTGGTAGATGATGGGTAAAGTTATCAGGGAATAAGATTATCATCTTATTCAGAAGTCATCCAATTTCAAAGTCGGGTCAGCCAAGAGAAATTGATATACAAGAAAATATCAGGAAAAAAGGGAGGAGAAATCATACCTGTCTTCAGTACCAGGGCGGAGTGTGGAGGAGTCCTCTTTTCCCTCTGAGCAAGAGCAGGGTTTCCTGCTAAAAAATAAAAAACTAAATTGCAGAAACTGAAGATGAAGATGAAGAAGTAGAAAGAGAAGAAAAGAGAGGAATCATTATACCTATACTCCTCTACTGAAGAGCAGGGTTCTCAGAGGGTGTATTCGCAAGATCAAGAGCGATGCTAGCAATTAGGTGTATTCACAGAATAGATTGAGAGCGATCGATTAGGGTATAAGTGAGAGAAACTCACGATCACAACTCTAGTGTTTTTTTGTGGGAACCCGCCCTCTTCTTCTCTTTCTCTGTTTTTCGTTTTTTGTTCTGGGTAGAGTATTAGCGGGAACAATTGGGAGGGAAAATGAAAAGTTTTTTTTTTTTTTTTGGTAGAGGGAAAATGAAAAGTAGATGAAGGAATGTACACAATACACATACTGCAGGGACCTAATCCCTCCTTTAATTTAACCATAAACTTTTAAAAGCATTATTATTATTAGTTTTATTTTAAATAAAACCATTACTAATCAAAGAAAAGTAAAACATTAAGTGATTATAAAAGTACAAAACATCCCCATTCCAATCCCCTATTAACTGCCACTAAGCCCGATTAGTTAAATGGGCAGACAGGGTGCAGCCTTTGAAAGGCTTCAAGCCCGATTAAGCCTGATCAAGACAGGACCGGCCCAACCGTTGACACCGCTACCGATATTGATATGGATTTGTCTAATGCATCCTTCTATTGATGGCAATTGTTACGATATCGAGAGTGATTAGGTTCTCGTACGAGATTTGAATCCATTTTATCTCTCTTTATTTAATAGATTCCAAATCCATGAATCAAGGACGTACGAGATTGTTCTGGTATGTGAACCTGATTCGGATAGTACAATATCGATATCATGTACATACAATATTGTAAAAAAATGATGTGCTTTCATTATAGACTTCCACTTCTATCTTATTGTGAAAAATTGAAAACATTTTTTAAGTGGATACTATGGCGGATGGTTGCTGTGCTAGTCTCCCCGATGATTAGACGAAGTGCAAGTAATTAAGCTAGCCCTTGGTTAACAAAAAAAAAAAAGCCATATATTATGGAAAATTTTTAGCCGTTGTAATTGGTAACCAAATATTACATAAATATTTTAGCAGATATAATTGGTTAACCTGATACTTCGATAATTTTTACCTCTCTTATTTTGGTTACCATATATATACTATGATAATTTTTACCTGTGTTATCTTGGATTGAATCATTTAGAGCTGATTCAGACTTCAACTTGAATCAGTCTGATCTAATTGGAACTTGGGTATTTTGTGGTGACAACTAAATTATTGGTTCAGGAATTGGGGATCAGCTCATGAAACTGTACAATTCAAGGAATTGATTCAGAACTGATTCCAATTCCAGTAGTATGGTTAGATATGGTGGAAATTGGGATCGTTGTCTATCGATTCCGATCTGAATCGACTGATTCATCAATCAGCTTACCCAATTTTTGAAACTCCAGTGTCAAAAAGTCAGTTCAGTTTGATTTATGTCGGGTTGAATCAATTTTAGTATGGAATGAATGAATTTAACAGTTAAGGAACTTTAGTTCTTAATTGGTCAGTGTTAATACAATGTTTTAAAAATTGGGGATTGGTCTCAACCAATATTAAGACATACTCGTCGGTCTCAATCTAGATAGGACCGATTTACCTTTTATTTTTTAAGAAAACAATTTTTTGGACCATTTTAAACTTATACCTTACAATTATACGAGGGTCCTCATTGGCCGACAATGATAGGACCATATAATTGTAGTGGGACTACGAACAATTAAAAACATTAGGTTAAAACCACTTAATATAAAGGGGGGATCAAATAGCACTGATATCATGTCAATTGGAGTTTCCGGTGAAAAGATTATATTTCAAGGGTTATCATTGGTCGATCACGAAATTGTGAGTAAAACCTTGAAAAATCCAATAATGAATTATTATTATTACACTAAGAGATATAATATAGCATGTTGGATAACTATAAAATAATAAACATGTCTTTAGCCACGGTTATAAATAACTGTGGCCGTATATGTATCTATTGCCACGGTAATAGATATATATGGCCACGGTTATTTATAACTGCGGCTATAGACAATATCAATAGCCACGGTTCTGTATAACCGTGATTAGTGTTATACATATAGCCGCGGTTTACAACAAACGTGACTATTGATGGTTCTATAGCCACGGTTTGTTTAAACCGTGGTTAATGGTGTACAAATTGTCATGCTTTGTAAACACTGCGGCAATAGAGTGGATTTAGCCACGGTCTACGGCGACCGCGGCCATAGACCCCCGCCCAAGTGCGGTATTTGACCACTTTTTTTGTAGTGCCGTGGCCTGACCAACAGGTTAAGTCATTTAGCAAGATCTCACTGGGCATGCAAATAGGCTTCAGTGAGCCTTGCCTATGAATAAAAAAAAAAATTGAGTATGGGAGCTCATTATACCAACCCTAAAAGCATGGGAGGGGGAGAGAAAGAATGAGAAAAAGAAGGAGAGGGAGAGGGAGAATAAGAGCTCGGCCACCCCCTATTGTTACCGACACTTCCTTAGGTAAGGGAACTCTTCCTATTTCCTCTTCATTTTGGGTTTCAGTAGACCTAGATTTCCGGGTTTTTCCGGGTTGGTGAGGTTCACCTCAACCGCGATGACCTTAACCAGTTAGGGTAGTGTGTATTGCTCTCCTCCGCACTCTTCCCGAGCTCCAAAGAGTGTTTCCCAAGCTCCGAGAATATTTTCAGTTCAATATTGGGTTTACGATTTTGGTCGAAGAATCGACGTAGCTTCCGATTGGCCTAGTGGAATCATGATCAGCTAGAACCTAATGAATGGTGGAAAGACCCTCTACAAATCCTACAGAACCAAATATGGCCATAGGACTGAGGTGGTTTAGTCCCGAAGTGAAGCACTGTCTGGGCTGTCACCAATAGATCAAACATCAACTAGTGCCCATCTATTGGTGGATGACCTGACAGAATTAAGTTTTTGTTTATGTCACTGGTTGATCCCACCGATTGATCATACATCTATTGGTGGATGGTTTGAAAAATAATAAATTACATAAGTCTATTTGGGTCACTGATTGATCCGACCAATAGATCAAACATCTACCGGTGGGCCTTACTGAACTATTCTTAATACTAGCAGTTTTGGGAATTTTAAGGGATCTTCTAGGGGACCTTTTACGACACATTTTAATACCCAATACACTTGTAATTAGGACAAAGATAATCATTTCTTGGTGAGGCCTACTAGGGCATTTTCGGGTGATTATTTCAGAAAATTCTTCACCTAGTCAATTGACAAGGTGAGTGTGTGGTCTGACTTCTTTTATAGAGTGTTTTAAATTACAGAACTGATGCATGCAATTTCATACATGTGCTTCAAATTAATAACCTCATATATGCTTAATTTTTATTGATTTTCAATTGCTTTCATATGAACTGGATTCTATGATTGTTGTTGTGAATGGGTGGGATTCGGTGTGGCTGAGAGGAATTTCGGTATCATGATTGCCATGTTATTGCTAAATTGTTGCAATGACAAAATACCCTTGAAACCCTAATTTTGGCTATCCAAGAGTTGGATGATGTAAATTATTTTGCTTAATTTGTTAATTGCTAATGATTATACGATGTAGTATTTTGTACATAACATTTGTGTTGTAGCATCCGCTGGTCATGAGATTACATGTGATGCATGTTTGAATTTTTTTTTCCCGGATAAGGATGATGTTTAAATTATGCCATTCTTTCCCCCTTCTCTAACTCCTCATTAATAAATATAACCCTTCTCGGACAACCTTAAATGAAGAGTATGGGCTTTATCAAGGTTTTCTTAAGGGTTGCAATTTATTAAAAATTTAAGTTCATGAGATGTAACTTGTACATGAAATATGACTTGGAGATGTTCATGCGATGCGCTTCGAGGTGGAGATGAAATGAGATGGAAGAATGATGACTGCCATGGGATGCTGCATCCAATGGGAGCATTTGATGGATCCAATCAAGATATAATTCTATCGTTGAAGAATGCCAGAGTATAAAGCATGTTGGAAAATTCTTGATAAAGCCAACTTAGAGCTTGCTTTGGACAATATTCAATCAATAAAAATTAATGTGCGGAAAAAAATACCAACATAGGTGAAGGATTTTCCGGAAATGACTCTAGCCGCTAACAAAAAGAAAACCGCACACATAAAAGGCCTCGTTACTACTTGGCCAGGCTCCATGCATTTGTATGTGAAAGTAAATCTCAAACTATCCATAGGCAAGAGTATATAGTTTCCATTTATGTCATGGAACCCCATCCTTATAGTTTCCATTAACTATATTAATCTCACTCTACTTTGTTCCATACTCAATATGCGATTAAAGATTTCTCACTATGCTTTACTGGAAAGAACATCCTGGATGCTAAGATCCTATCTTCCCCACTTCAGAAGCATGCAAGCAATTTATCTTTGCTTTTTATTATATATATTAGTCTTGGGTTCAAAACTTGTGGAAGACAAAACAATTAAAATCAAAAAGAAAATTTAAAACTTCTTTTGTTTTAAATACAACAAAAGATTCTTACCAAAAAAAAAAAACAACAAAAGATCACTATTTTCAAAAAAAAGAATAAAAAAAGAATAAAAAAAATTTAAAAAAAAATACTCTCTAGGCATTTCCATCAATCTTCAACAACACGGAACAGTGAAATCTCATTCCAGTTAGGCCAATGCAGCACATGGAAAAACTACTTTGAGATGACTTTAGACTTGAGATCTTTAAGGAAGAGGATGGTCCACCAGTCTTTTACAGTTCCATTTTAGAGCCGCCAAGCATGCGCATACCGACCTTATACCTTAGAAAGGTAATGTCTTGGTCCCATCACCCCTCCCTTAGTATTCACACCAAACCTGTTGTAGAAACTTGGCCTGATATTTCTTAGCCACTAAATTCCCCTAATGTTGTGGAAAATAAATGACTCATATGTGTGAAAAACGTGCACCAAACAAGACTTATCTATACTACTTTAACAAGAAAAGGACATCATCTTTCAAGATCAAAAGACTAGGGAGACATTTCCTAAGTTGGCTAACAGAAACATTGTCTAACTTGAGCAGTAAAGATACCAATTTGCTGTCTAATCCCATCGACTTCACTAATTATGATATCTAACAATAATTAAGAGTATATTCTCTATATCTTAGGGCATGTTTGGTCCACCAGATGGTGACATTAATTCTTACAAAAAAAAAAAAAAAATCAAAAGATTTATGGCTTTGTTAAAAGTAGATTTACCCTGGAAGTCCCCATATAATTCAAAAGCAATGGCTTCCACAACTACAAATGGATGATGAAAAAGAAGAGAACAGAAAGAAAAGGTTAGTTTAGGTTGTGAAAAATCTAAGGAAAGTTGAGATAAGTCCCTTATCACACTTTGAGGAAAGAGCATCTTCTATCTATTAGAAAAGAAAGAAAAAAAAAAGTAGTTTTGTGAGTTAGGTCATATAGAAAGTGACCCAAAAAGAAGTTACAACTTAGAAAAGCACGGAAGCAATCATTCAAATACCGTCTCTATCTTGTTGTACTGTGATGTTTCCATGAAATCACAAGTCTATATGGGGAAAAAGACATCTTCTCCAGCCGTTCCAGCTGTTAAAAGAATTTGAGATTCCTTACACACACACACACACAAAAGAGATTTTAATGTCATCATATCATTTGTACTAATGTTTTTTGAGTCGTTGGGATCAGTTTATAATTCATTGGCAGGCAATTGGCTCTAGCGTAAGTTCAGCGAAGGTCATTGGTACAACCCTTCTACCTTCACCTTCTTGAAACATGGTATTTAGTAATAAGTGTGACCTAATAGCCTTCTTATGGGTCCTATTTCGGACATATTAATGGGTCCCTATTTGGACTCAATGTGAGGTTTGCAATAAAAAAAAGTTAGTAGTTGGCAACAAATGAATGATGATGATGATGATGATGATGATAATAATGAAAACTAAGTCAAGTACTTCAATTATTGCTTGGTTAGTAGATATGAGTGTTTACTTCTTTGAGCCTTGCCTAGAGGAAGAACTGGGGAACTCATCTCCACATAAATAGAAGTAACATCAATAGACAAACTCACAGGTTTTTAGGACCCACCATTTCATGGTAGGTAGAAAATCCAGCCTAATTGGATGGTGCATGTACTACCATATTCTTTGTGCTCTTTTTTTTTTTTTTAATATATATTTAACGTTGAAACATAATTTTTTTTTATTTTTGGTAAGTGCTAAAAAAAAAATCTTCTTCAACAGAATATGGAAAACACATACTTGCAGAGTTACAAACCTTCAACAATTAGAAAGTGGAAATAGACTAAAGCTCTCTTTGGTATGATTTCTATTTGTATTTATTAACTATTTTTTAGAAATTATTTGTGATAATAAATCACAGGCCACAAATAGTATTTGTTTGGTTACTATTTATAAAATAGATTATATAATGAGAAGATAGGTTTCAATTTTCACCTTCAGCTTTGAGCTTCGAGCGAGAGAGATGATAGATTTGAGGTTTTTAATTGAAAAATTATAAAACATATTGAAGTTACCTATTTACCATTGATTTTGAGTAGTTTAGCACACATGCTCATTTAAGGTAACAAAATTCAATATAAATGATTTGTTGCCACAAATCACAAATAGCTTGAGAGTAATTTGTGATTTGTGATTTATTCTAATTTATTATAAATAGAAATAAGTGCTATAAATTATACCAAAACACTTGTAAAAAATAGAAATAAGTCAAATAAATACAAATAGAAATCAAATCAAAAAGAGCCTAAATTATTGTACATGTCGTCGACAAAACCTTCTTAACTATGGAGTGAACTACTGTGTTAATCTCCTTAAAAAATTTCTCGAACTTAAATTCACCGAAATAGGAGGTTAATTGAAGAAAATCCTCTACTACATATTACATTTGGAGAATCAAAAAATGATGCATTTTTAAAACAGTAACATCAATCTAATGGCTCCAATCATCTCATCTCCTGGCTTGCCCACACCATCATAACATGGAATGGAGAAAGTGACTCTTGATGTCCACCCCAATTTGAAGTCATTTCGTACATCTATCACATGCAATTCTAGAAAGGTGTAGTAGTCTTAAAGAGACTAACATAATTGAGAGATTTAAGCATGCTCCTATTAATTGATTGAAGGAAGTTCAATGTCATCATCTTTACTCTTTACAGAGAGAGAGAGAGAGAGAGAGAGAGAGAGAGAGAGAGAGAGAGAGAGAGAGAGAGAGAGAGAGAGAGATTTGGCATCAATAATGAAATCCTTGATTCAGGTTAAAGAATTAACTCCCATATCCCATGTTGCTTTGGATGGCATTTGGTTGCTTAGTTTTAGCTTTCCCAAAAGGAGAGCCAGCAATTGCCAACCAACCTCATAGAATATAATTTTTTTATTTATTTTTTATCTTTACATCTATGCTACCCCTTAATTAAGCTTTTCCACATCTGTTCCCACTCTCAATGGGCACTACATGACACATGGCTGTGTCCCATTTGCCAAATCCTGGCTCCAACATATTCTAATTGGACAAAACAGGCATCAAGGAATCTAAACACCTTTACTTAGTAGAGTGGTAGGTTTAGCCCTATTGTCCTCTCCATGCAGACTTTTTTTTTTTTTTTACATGGTTCCTTGTACATGTACAAGGAAAACACAAAAGCAAAGTTGGATGAGACCAAGCAAGAGAGTTAAAATAATAGGTTAAAAGTAAAAAAGGCAGAAAGCTTGGAAGGAGGAGTAAGGGGCTGTTCCTAAACCTACATAGGAAACCCCACCCAATCAATACAAATCATTTTCTCGTCTTACAATGTACAATTTTTTACTAAATTTTTAGTTTTAATAAGAGAAGATTATGGTTTTCTAAAGCAAACTGTAAGAAAGATTCCATTATTCTAAAGCTTTGGGCTCAGTCTGTGCAAGTCCCAATGCCAACTAATAATGATATGAATGAGAGAGAGAGAGAGATGGGTCTAACAACTGTTGCAATAGTATAAGATTTGGTAAACAAATTGCCTATAAGCTCTTAAACCAATGATATTATGAGATATATGTTTACCTTTTGTTTATTAATTAGGGATGACTTAATCAGGTAAACAAGGAAAACAAGCTCTGTGACTGTAAGGAATCACAATTTCTCATCACATCTGATTGGGGCTACAGATCATAAATCAGCCTTAAGGATGGGTCAACCATGAAAGAATTGTAGAACTGATTATGATAGCCACTAGATTAATAGACTTTGTTCTGCATGATGCCTTGTTTACTAAAAAAGTCAAAGCCGTGATAATCATTAGATATGTTCTTGACCCATTCAATCGACGGTTGCAATTCAATAGGAAGTGGGTCCCATATTGGCCTTGCGCTTGTGTAGAAGTCGCACTCTTAAACCGAAAACTCTCCCCTCGAAAGGAAAAAATAACTTGTATGTGAGCATGACTCTTGCACCCAGACATAGGTCCCTATGAAATGACTGGCACACCCCCTATGGAAAGTAAAAATCTCTACTTCCATAGTCATTGGTTCCATGTTAGTACAGGAGCTACACTCTTGGATAAAAAACTCTCCTTAATTAAATTAAGGACAAAGAAATTCTATCCTACTGAAGCAAAAAACACTAACCTGTGTATCAATGAGAAGGCGTGCACGTCAGCATCTTCAATGCCCTAGGTGTAGGGCAATGTCATTTTTTCATGCACCTTGTCTTTGGATGTTTTTTGATAGGCTTCTTTTTTCTTTAAATTAAAAGAAATAAAGAATCTTACTAATTTGGTGTAAACAACATTAGCACACAGAACCAATCGAAAGGCATCTTCAACACACTGGACAGGATCATTATGGTATTTTTACATCCACCTATGTAAGAACATAGACAACGCCAACTGGTAGGGTTCGTTTTCTCTTATATTATCATCATTGGGAAAATAAATTGGTGAAATTGGCGACTAGGTAAAGAGTTAGACTGGATAAGAAAAAAAAAAAAGGTTAAAGAGTTGGAGGAGAGTAAGCTTGTTTGAAACGCTAGTTTTGAAAGGGGTTCGAGGGTCCATCCAACCGAATCTAAGGCAACATTTTCTATTATCCGTACGGTCATAGTAAGTGGCTTGATTGAGAGAGAGAGAGAGAATCCCAACTCAGATCTTGACCAGACCACTCAGTAGTCTGTCAGGACACAGGCGGAGACTCAGGATTCAGGAGTCGGGAAAGAGAAAGAACGCGAGAAATTATGGATAACATCTCCTTAAATTCTCGGAATTCTATCATTGATATTTGTTTGGTTCTTAAGAAAAGAAAAAATACTTACGAATTCAACTTAAGTGGATCTGATTCAATGAGGGTGGGCTCACGTGAAATCCCACCAATTGTTAGTACCCATACCGCATCTTAAACAAACATTATGAATCCCCATTGATGCTGATCTGATGATAATAACAACACGAAACTTAGCTGGATTGCCGATATTTGCCCACCATATATCTTCATAATATTGAACAATGGGAACAAACAAGGAAATCACAAAAATCAATTTGGGACTGTTTCCACGTCCAGATGCTTAGGTTTGGGGCGCAACTAAGAACGGAGTTTTCTCTACTAAATAAACGTACCATCTCTTATGTGACAAAGCTGATGGCCCTGCAGACTTTGTTGCTTCTTCCTCCTCCAATGTATCGGTGTGGCACATCTCCAAGGAAGTATGGAAACATATCTAGTCATGTCCCACCCTTCCAAAAGTCAGAAGTCTTCTATGGCGGGCCTGTGCTAATGGTTAGGCCTCGAATGCAACCTTGCTTCCCCGGAATGTGCCCGTTGACTCTACTTATCAACGCTACGGTATATAATCTGAAACCTCTGATCACATCCTCCTCGATTGCCTGTTTGCTAGAGCTGTCTGGTTTGGCTCCTCTCTCTCCTATATCCCACCTCTAGATCCCCATCTTTCGCTGTTCATACAGCATTGGGGCACCCTCTCCCGCGTTGATTCGAAGCATGACCGTAAGTTAAGCGCTTTGGCATCGGTGTACTGCTGGAATTTGTGGAGTGCTCGGCAGGATTCTGTGTTCAAGCAGTCTAGCTTTTCCCCTGCTAATGTACTACGTAATTCTGAGCACCTCTTCACTAAAATACAAAGTGCTCTTCACCCCTTCCCTCCAACCTCCTCCTCCACCCATCCTCCAACTACTCCTTTTCCTTGGTTCCCCCCTCCAGATGCAACATTCCAACTCAACACAGATGCAGTTACCATAGGTAACAAAGGAGGTATTGGTCATCCTTAGAGATTGTAATGGATCTCCTATCTTGGCTGTGTCCACCTCAACCACCTTTACCTCGGTCTTACTAGGCGAAGCTCTAGCTATTCGAGATGGCCTCCTCCACTGAATTTCCAAAGATGTTGATCGCCTACGAGTTGAGAATGACAACTATGATCTGGTGTCTTACATATCTTCAGATCAATCATCGCCCCCCATTGAAGTTACCAATGTTCTTGCGTATATTAAGTACCTTAAATCCTTGTTTGTGGATTGTTACTTCCACTACATTCCTAGGGAGATTAACAGCGTTGCTGACTCCCTGGCCCGGAAGGGCGTGACTTGTGAGCGCAGGACACTTTGGCCCATTCCCACTCCCTGGCTGTCCGATTTATGTAATTTGGACTCCATACGTTTTTCATGCTTCAATAAATAAATCGATTTCCTACCAAAAAAAAAAGAACAAACAAAGAGGATGTGGAGAGGCTCTCTCTCTCTCTCTCTAGAATATAGCAACACCCTTATTGTACTTGCCTTGATTTTTAAGTTGATTTTGTAATGCTAGGGCACATTGAGATAACGAACACTAGGATAGCTTAGTGGTGGTAGCTTCAGCTTATGGAGCCGACACCCAGGGAAGGAGGTTGTGGGATCGAACCCTGTTGTACGAATTGTGTGAGTGTGTGTGTGTTTTCTTATTTATTCTGTACACACCAGTGGGTTGCCCAGATGGTTAGGGCGAACTGAGGATTGTGTGGATTAGGCCCACGGTCTCAGGGTCAATTCCCCATCTATGCATTTGCGATTTAAGTAGAGATCATGGCGGTGAATTGCTATGCTAGTCTCCCCAAAGATTAATCGAGGTACGTGTAAGCTGGCCCGGACACCTTGGTTAATAAAAAAAAAAAGGGCACATTGAGACAAGCCATTAGACTCACAATGATCAAGAGAGAGAGACCCACTAAGGAGCTAGATAACAACCACATAGGGGCCTTGCTTATTCAAAGCATGCATGAGAGGGAATGGGTGCAATGCCAAACCATGGACTCCATAGGTGCGCTGAGACCATAGCCTAGGGCCAACCTTCAACAAGGAAGGTAAAGAGGTTGTGATTGTTAAAGAGGTTGAATAATGCTCCTGAGTACATACTATGTCAGCCTATGGCTAATTCAAGAGTCTTGTACTCGAAGTCCTATTATAATAGTCACACTTAATGTATTAGGGTTTTTCTACTAGGGTGATGAATTTTTTTAATGTACTTTTCTTTTATAATGATTAATAAAAGGGGGTTTTTTTTCTTTTAAATCACACAAAAATAATGGTTTGATTTTGGTTTAGTATTGCATTGAGAGAAAAGAGTCCTATGTTATTCACCACAAATGGAATTAATTCATTCATCACCAAAATACAAGAAAAATAATCTTTACAAACTAAAAAATGATGTTATTTCTTTTTCAATTTAACAACCTAGTATGACTAAAAAAATGAGTCATCTATCTCAAAAAAAAAAAAAAAAAAATGTCATTTACATGGATACCCTTACGCATCCAATAAATAAAAGAATTCAAAATCAATTCATTCAATCATGTTTGTTAGCTAAATCAGATCTAAAGGGGGGAGGGGGTAGTACATTTTTTGAACCCATGGAAAAGAGTACATATTGTAGTGGATATTTTACATTTAGCCATTTGTTTCGGAGAGTGTAAGTTTAAGAAAATTTCCATGGAGATTAACATTAGTATTACTCTTTAGGTAGGGCAACTCTCTCGGTGGCATGTATGATAATATGACTTATTTCCACTATATGGTTGTTGAAGATTTGTAAGTTTAAGATTACATGTTGTATACACCACATTTTGTCACCTCGAAAGGGTTGTGCAACGATGAGTTGGGAACCCCCTAAGACGTAGATTGTTCGTGTATTTACAGTAGAGGTTTTCTCTTGAACCTAGGCATTACATTTTTGCTTTCATGTATAGGATGTATAAAATTGAACAAAATGTTTTCAAAATATGGTTAATGGTTTTGGCGTACATAGAATTAACTAAGACTACCTAACACACCATAAACTGGCACCAAATTGAGTTTAAAACCTAATTGGACCAAACCCCCCTAAGTCAACTCAAACCAAAGTTGTACTGACTCAGAGTCGACGTCAGATGCATACCTTGACACCCAAGGGGCGTACCTAGACACACACTACGACACTAGGACACCTAAACGACTCTACGAACACATGTGACAAATATGTTATTTATCCACACACCATGGGAATATATGCTTCACATAAACCCAAATCTCTCTCTAAGCAAGGAAGGAGATCACACCCTTATTTGGAAACATTATTATACATTACTTGATGACCAAGGAGCCTCTCAATTATAAATATATGATCATTCTCACATTTTAGGGATCCGACATACATATACGTATCTCATGTACCTAACAAGAGTTCAAACCATCGAGATTCATGCACTAGAATCATAAGAAACTTTTATTGTACCATGCACCAATTTGAGTTTGCATTGAACATACCTGAGCACACACCCTTCCAACCAAAGAACACCCTTCATGAAAGTTGTAGTGGGGTAAGTCTTCTGCCTTCTTCTTTTTTTAGATCTTCATTCCAAGTTTTTCGCTCTCATTTATCACATTTTTAATGAGCATAACTCACTGATGTCCCCAGCAGCAATGAAATCCATACAGTTACATTACTTTTCGTATGGATTTTTACAAAGATTCATTCTTCAAAGTTGTAGATTATTTTGTAATCTAGTTACTTGTGTATCAAACATAGGGTAGAAGTTTTGTTTTTATCGGGTGGACTGAGATGCCTAACTCCTTCCTTGAATCGCAATGTGACACAAAACCTAACTCATAACTAGACAATTTGGATGAGATTATTTTAATCTAGATGACGATTTATGTTCAATAGGGAGACCGATGATTTACCCCATGAATAATACTTCTCTTTCTAACAAAATGTTCATTCTACATTCAGCTTTATTTGGATCATTATCTCATCTTCCGTTGATTGGAATATTTCTTGTATATTTTGTTTCATTTAAAGATCATTGGATGGTTTTCTTTTATATCCTCTTGATCTATATTTTCCACTCTTTGATTGAAACTTCATCGTCTGAAGGTACAATGATTTATGATTCAATAGTTAAAAATCAATTGAGTTCGCAACATGTTAAGTTTGTCCAAATAATGGGTCCAATTGGAAAGAAACAATTTAATAAAACGTGCCTTTTGTCCCAAGGAGGGTTTGTAAAACCTCAGTGCGAACTACGAACGAGATTATCCACACCAATCATAGGCTGAAGGTGTGAATCCGCCAAATAAGACGACAACGGAGCAAGAGAACTATCCTACGACAAAGGCGATACAGTTTCATTCCAACAATACATTAAAGAAAAAAAAAATGTATAAAACTGAGTTTGTGTGTCTCCGAGAAATTCAAGTTGATGAGAAATTCAAGGAGATCTCACATTTTAACCAAACAAACCCTAAAATAAGATTTTGAACACCCCTCCCAAGATTTAAAGAGGGTTATTGTAAGAAGAGGAAAAAGAAAAATCTTTATAGAGTTGGCAATGTCAGTTGCTAGCTCAAAGCTGGTACAAATCTGAGTAAAATAAGTGATTATATATTATTTCTTATTTTAGA
Organism: Macadamia integrifolia; assembly: GCF_013358625.1. Classification (NCBI taxonomy): domain Eukaryota; kingdom Viridiplantae; phylum Streptophyta; class Magnoliopsida; order Proteales; family Proteaceae; genus Macadamia; species Macadamia integrifolia. The sequence continues at coordinate 23,333,901 of NC_056561.1, read as the reverse complement.
AATTAAATTAAAAAGAGTAAAGAAAGCTTGGTCTGTTTTTTGCATATTTTACGGTAGCAGTGGCGGTGGTTAATCATTCAATGGCTCTCTTTCTGATGCAGGCGTGGGTATAAATGCAGAACTTTTTCCGTTTACCCTTTCTTTTTCTCTTCAAATACCCTTCTCTAATCTCTCTTTCTCTCTCTACCTGTCCTCACCCTTTATATCTCAGTGTGTTTCAGAAGTCCTTCTGATCTCTCTTCTCTTTGACGGTTTTTCATACGGAGCATATAACTTGTAGCAGTGAATGGTAGTTTCTGAGCAAAACAGGACAGTTTGAACAAAGCCCAAATTCAACAAAGTTCCAGTAAAAGCTACAATGGAGGAAAGAATGCTAAAAGTACAAAGGAATCTCAAGTGGGTATCTTTCTCTTTCTACTTTTAGTTGGGCTTTCTCTGTTTCAGAGCTCTTCTGTAGCTCTGACTAGGGTTTCTGCAGGGGTTTTGAATGCTGGGTTATGATCCTGAAATCAATGCTCTCTTTTCTTTTGTGGATATTTCGGGGACCTTTTCAGCTCTTCAATTGAAGTGTCTATGTTCTTTGGGGCTTCTGTTCTGTAAATTTGGACCAATTTGGACCAATTTGTTCAGGACTCATTGTTACCTTCGGAAATAATAGCAGTTTTACCTGTGTGTATCCAATACATTTCAGCATACATAGTTTCCAGTTCAGGCTTTGAAGTGGACTTTTTCCTCCCTTTTATTATCTTCTCTTTCTTTGTTGCTTAATCCGTCTTTGGGAATCTTCCTATCTGGTTTCAGAGATAGACTGTGCGGTTTTAGGCAGATCTCTGTAAAACAGTGAGCTTTTTTTTGAGTTGGTGTTATTTCTGGTCCTTGTGGGATTTGATTTTTGATTTCCTTGTTCTAAGTTGGAAGATTTATGAGTTTATCTTGGGTTTTGATCAGACTTTGATCTTCTTCTAAGTATCATTGTGTATATGAAAGCCTGTTAGTCTTTGGCGATTTTTTAAGTTCTTCTCTGTTCTAAGAGTGTTACAGGTGTTACAAATTGCTTGTCTGTTTGAAGTTAGTTTTGGATTAGGGGAAGATATTTTCCTTCTTTCTACCTTTTTTGTACTTGCTTGGGGTTGGGGGGTATGGACTTGGGTGACCAGGATAAATTTGGCTTGGAGAAGAGGAGTGGGGATTCAATGAACTATCATTCATCGAATATGTCTCCAGACTGGCGATTTGGCGGTGCCAATCTCACGAATCAGCCAATTGGGTTGGTTCCTACAGATAACTCATTTCCCGTTTGCAAAGGGGATCTGATGGGTTCCTCTGCTTGTTCATCTATGTCCATGGGAGACTCATTTTGCCCGAGTCTATGGGACCACCCCAATCCACCGAGCTTGAGCTTCTGCGACGGTAATGTTCAGGCCAGTACGAGCACCGGTAATGCAATGGCGATTAGGGAAGGGGTTCCTGGTTCCTCAAGAACTGGGATTGACAAAGCACCAGATATCAGCTGGAATCCCTCGATGTCTAAAGCTGGTGTCTTTTTACAAGGAGGTGCTGGGATCCTCCCTCAGAGCTTATCTCAATTTCCTGCTGATTCTGCCTTCATTGAGCGAGCTGCCAGGTTCTCATGGTTCAGTGGTGGGAATTTTGGTGACATAGTGAATCCTTTTGGTGTATCTGAATCCTTGAGTTCTTATTCCAAAGGTGAAGGAACAGTTCAAGGGGCCCCAGAAGACCTCTCAGCTAATGGTTTGAAACCTGTAATAGGTGCCCAAGTTCAGAGCAATGAGCTGAGTATGCCTGAAGTTTCAAAAGATGTTTCCCTGTCTGTTGAGCATGGGGCACTTGAAGGGAGTCCAAACAAGAACAATAGAAAGATTGGGAGTTTTGGTAGGCCTCGTGATGAAGCAAAACAAGGGATTGGTGTTTCCAGCAGTGAGACTGACGAAGCTGAGTTTAGTGGTGGTGTTGTTCAGGAGGATCCACCATTGATAGAGGGTGGTAGTGGAGAACCTTCTTCCTACAAGGGAATAAGCAATAGGAAAAGGAAAAAGAGTTTTCAGGTAGAGATAGTACTAATTGATGTGGGGTGCTGAATTTATTCTTACTGAGTGATCCTAACGTATGATCAACATATTCTTTATTGTAGGATACTGAGCTGGACCAAGTTAAAGGATCTCAGCAATTACGTGGTGAAGCTGCAAAGAACAGTGACACCAAACAGAAGAGTGACCAAAACCCAGCTTCTACTAGCCCAAAGCCTTCTGGGAAACATGGGAAAGATAGCTCTCAGGCTGCTGATTCATCGAAAGAAGATTTTATACATGTTAGAGCTCGAAGAGGTCAGGCAACAAACAGTCACAGTCTTGCTGAAAGAGTAAGATTTTTTTTTTGTTAGAATTTTTGATTTGCATAGAATCTATTTACACAAAATGGTTTTTAAATTAAATTGCTAAACCAGACCATTTTTTGTCACAGGTAAGAAGGGAAAAGATAAGTGAAAGGATGAAGTTTCTTCAGGACCTCGTACCTGGTTGCAGCAAGGTAATATTTTGGAACTAATTTAGCCAACATCTCATCAGAATTATTTTAGACAGTAGTAGTTTTTTTAACTAGAATTATTACTCTTACAGGTTACGGGTAAGGCAGTGATGTTGGATGAAATCATTAACTATGTGCAATCACTGCAAAGACAAGTTGAGGTATGGTGGTAAAAGTCTGAAAACTATTGTGTCTCTTTAACTTCTTAATTTTCTTACACTGCGTTTGGTAACATTCTATGGAACGTTTCTGGAGTTTTTTTATTTTATTGGAACGAAAAAACGGAATAAAGCGTTCGGTGCATCATAGGCGAGTTTCTGTTTTTTTGGAACAAAAAGTGAAAAAAGAACAGTATAAACTGGAATTGACGGAACGGAAAATAGCTGTTCCGTCTTCCCAATTTCGTTCCAAATAAAAAAAAAAAGGAACTATTTGGAGGATTTTAGGGAAATCGTTCCCGATAAACTTGTCGTCCGCCCTAGCTCTTCATTTTTCACAATTTCGCGCACAGAGAGGAGAGAAGACCTGCGTTTTGAAATTGTTCCAGAAACAGATTCACCAAACACCCTTTTTTCGTTTAAAAACGGCGTTTTTACCCAGAAACTGAAATTTTCGTTTTTGACACGAAACGCCGTTTATGGAACAAAAACGTTACCAAACGCAGCATTAGTGAAAAACTGTGATTATTCTACTTTTTTATTGATATATATATATATATATATATGCACTTGAACTAATTTTTCTTAGAGCTTTATCTTTATGACTTGAAATAAATAATAATCTTGATTAAGAAAAATGTGACTCTCAAGTCAACATGGTCAAATCCCTAGTTGAATTGAGTAGGAAAATATGACTTGTTCAAGAAAAATTGTCTTTATTCTCCCTCCCATGCTAGTTGAAGCCCTTCTCACCCCCCCAACCCACCAAATCCCCTCAAAAGGGGTCCATGCCACTGTAAAAGAAAATAAAACATTGAAAGAAAAGTATGAATGATATCCACCCTGTTTTTGTATCTCTTTCGAACTTCTTTTTAACTGTTAGAGATGAAACAACCATTCTTATTTTTTCTTCTACAATCATGATTCTCAAGACTATAACAACCTTCCTCCTTCATATTAAAATACTATTTAAGTAGTTTAAACAGATTTTCATGGAAGTTCCATTGGTGCTCAAGTTTTATGGACTAGTTGTCCACATCATCATCTATCACCATGGTAAATTTTGGTCATTTATGATTTTCCCAATTGGATATATAAAACTATAAACTAAAAATTGGTTGATGATTCAAATTTGGTAGGTTTTTCCTTCCCCTAACATAGAGAATACAAGGGAAAATGTTCAATACAATGTGAGCGGTACAGTTGAGACAGGACCTCAAATTTGACTGATTGTAATCAAATCAATGTAGAAACCATCTCATGGTACATCCTTCATGATCCATTCTCCACACGGCCCAAAAGTGGACCTTTTCATGACAAGGTGGAGCTTTCCCCTTATATTGTTTATGGGAAAAAAAGATCGCTACCTGGTTGCACACCCCTAACGCCCAGACACAGGGGTGGTGAAAACACCACCCTGCCTCCCTGGTTGATCCCCGTGCTGATGCAGTGGCCACGCGACGAGGTAGCAATTCCGGCCCGTTGTTTATTTTTATTTTTATTTTTTTTGCCATAGACTGTCTTTAAATGTATGGAGTTTTCAACATGTTAAATATTTTGATATTTCTTTGGTGGACAGAAATATTTGTTATATTTATTTCATGATTGTGTTACTTTGTTGCCTGCGATGTGCCCATGGTTATAAATGTGAAATGTTCGGTTCTCTTATTACAGTTCTTGTCGATGAAGCTTGCTGCCGTTAATCCTCGTCTAGAGTTCAACATAGAGGGGCTCCTTGCAAAAGATGTAAGTGAAAGTTGATGCAAGTGCATGCAAGCACGCACTCACATACCCACCCACAGATGCACCTAGGATGGGCAATATGTGGATATATATTTTGAGGGCAAGGGAACCCTTCCAGTCTAGCGTTCCCATGCCCAGACACAGCTGGGTGTGAAAATACCAGCTCGCACAGGGGCAGCTAGCTGGGTCTTTTAATGCTTGCTGTGTCTAGGTGTGGGGAACACTAGACTGGCAGGGTTCTTTTCTCCATATTTTGATGTCTCATTTCCAACTGTTTACCATTCACTACAGATTCTTCAGTCTCGAGGTCCTATGATGGGGTTTCCACCAGATATGAATATGTCTCATCCCCAGCTACATCCACCACCGTTGGGATTGATCCAAGCAGGAATTCATGGCATGGGAAACCCCTCAGATGCACTTAGGAGAACAATTAATTCACAATTGACAGCCATGAATGGAGGGTACAAGGAACCTACCACTCAGGTATTGTTGTATTCTTCAGTCTATGTGAGCATGATGTCCAGACTAGTACATTCTTTTTCTTTTTCTCCTGCAGTGGATCTTCAATTCTCTTTCTGAAAAAAGGAAATTATGTTCTACTGATCAGGAAGGGAAGAAAAAGGAAATTACTATCCGAGTAAACTATATGCAACCATGGGGCAAATCATGATGCATGATCATTGTCTAAATAAGAAATTCTAGGTTTGAAGTTTCTCCTTAGGCTTTGTTTGGAAGCCAAGAAAAGAAAATAAAATATTCAAAAGAAAATTGAAATTGAGGAGAGAGAAAGACACAAAAATCAATCATTACCTCATCATGATTTTTCTTATGTTTTTTCTTTTCTTGGATTCCAAACATAGCCTTGATTATTTGTTGTTGCTGGAGAAAGTTACCCACATGGACCATTTACTAGACTAATAGGTTTTGTCGAACAAGCTGATAACCATGGAAAGTAAACTAAATGTAGCATACCATCATTTTATCTGAGTCAAAGCAGAAAGGCAATTTCAAATGGCTGGGACTTCTCTTGATTGCACATATAATTGTGTCGAGGAAATCATTGTATGTAGTCAAAGTCCCTCAGAATCACCACATATTCTTTGCCACCATATGGTGGTTGTTCTCCTTTTGCATACATGTGAAATGAATTTCAATGTGCTTTAACTTTTCCCTTTTGTCATAATTACCCGCAGCTACACAATGAATGGGATGACGAGCTGCACAATGTTGTCCAGATGAGTTTTGGTACCAGCAGTCAGGATTTAAATGGTAAATATACAATTTTAGCTTTGCTGTAGAAAGTAGAAACTCCTTTGGTTCAACCCATGTGTGATGATGATAAGTTGATTTTAATCTTTTGTGCATTTGAAGGTTCTCTGCCACCAGGACATATGAAAGTTGAACTTTGATTAATGGTAGCTTCAGCCACCTAGTAGTTATCGGTGCTTCCTTCCTACATGTCAAAATTTCAAGCAGATGAAAGTTCTGTCAAATTCTTAAAATCATTAGGATGCAAAATATATACTATCATCTGTATCTGTACCAAAAGATCCATTAGTAGCAAGTTAATATTGACTCTGGAACCTTATCTAAAGGTTACACTTGTTGTATAGCAGTAGGGAAAGCCACTCTACCCTAAAAGCTTCTTGGGTGTATTATATGGCAAAAATTATGTCCTTATTTCAGTTGTAACCATGGGTGGTGCAAAATCCTTTTGTATATGGTGGAGATAAGAGTTGTCCATTATGGAGAGGGGATTGAGGGGTTGGTTGAATTTGCTGTAAAATAAATGTTCAGAAGCTTTCTGAGAGATTTTGTGGAGTGGAAGGTCAATGGGGTTGTTTCTTATTGAATTCGTTGTGAATCTTGGGCTGATGTTAGGAGACAAGGCTTGGTTTCCTGGTATTGGATTTGCAGTTGAAATTAGTTGCAGATGGAAAGTTGACGTAAGTTTTATCATATATTTACAAGTTTAATTATTATTATTATTGTTATACTTTTGTTTTCAATTGGCATCTCTACGCCCTCTTCCCCACCCCCACCCCCACCCCCACCCCCACCCCCAAAGAAAAAGTGTATCTGATGGTCTTTTCTCTGGTCCTGTGTTCTTGCAAATCTGTTCTGTTTTGTAATATCTCCTTGTGGCACCTATGGTGGATATTTTATCCATTTGATGAGAGAGAGAGAGAGAGAGAGAGAGAGAGAGAGAGAGAGAGAGAGAGAGAGAGAGAGAGAGAGTAATAATTATTTATGCAACCAAAAGGCTCCTGAGTTCAAATTTTCCTTTTAGGCCAACAAAGAACCCATGGAATACTCTCCCACTGATAAATATAGCAAAAGTGGTTCTCCGGCAATTGGTGGTATTAGTACTAGTGGATTTGTTAAATAACCCTTAATTTTATCAAATGACTACTGACATTGGGGATTCCATTCATTAGGCTAATCTTTTTTCAGTAACTTGATAATCGGCTCATAGATGGTGGTTAGTTGAGCTGTACTAGTGGATTTGTTAAATAACCCTTAATTTTATCAAATGCCTACTGACATTGGGGATTCCATTCATTAGGCTAATCTTTTTTCAGTAACTTGATAATCGGCTCATAGATCGTGGTTAGTTGAGCTATGAACTGGCTGATATATTGGATGTGATCTAAAAATCCCTGTATCTCCTTCTCCGTTTGAGGTGGGCATTTCTTGAATTATTTTGATTTTTACAGGTTCAACTTCAATGCCTCTCTTGCTTATTAGGAATCCCAATAGCTTCCCTGTTGTTGCACCAAACATGAACTTTTGGGGATTCACTTTTTTATTCTCTCGAACAACTACCTCGAAGTAGGGATGTGCCCCTTTCGGTCCATTGATTTCACTATAATGTCATCCATATAAACTTCCACCTTTTTATGCATCATGTCATAGAGGATGGCTTTGACTGTTGATTGATAAGTTGCCCAGGCATTTTTCAGTCCACATTATAATAATATATTCCCTACGGGGTGGTGAAAGTTATCTTCTCCCTATCCTCTAGGCCCATGCTCACTTGGTTATACCTTGAGAGCCCATCCAAAAAGGATAACAAGGCATGTTTGGCTGTATTTTCGTCAAGTACATCAATGTGAGGCAACAGGAAGTCATCTTTTGTGCTAACTTTGTTGAGATCTCGGAAGACAACGCACATTCGTACCCTCCTGTCTTTCTTGGGGACTGGAACAATGTTTTCTAACCACTAGGGGTATTCTACCACTTGTAGGAAGCCGGCTCTCCATTGCTTCATCACTTCTTCGCTGGTTTTCTCACTCCATTTAGGGTGCATCCTTCTTGGATTTTGCTTGATAGGCCTTGCATCGGGGTAGATCAGCAAGCGATGTTGCATAATATTTGGATCAATCATGGGCATATCTTTGTAGGACCATGCAAAAACTTCCATGAATTCTTTGGAAGACTAATCATATGTGCTTGCTTCATCATTATTTAGGGTAGCACCAATTTTTACCTCTCGAGAGCATTGGTCTATTCCTAAATTAATGACTCGGGTATCCTCACGGATGGTTTGGGCCTTCTTTGGGTCGCATTGTTTTATCAAGTTATGATATTTATTAGGGAAATTTATAGCACTGCCCCCTAAAGAATGCCACTATTATAAGAGCACTCCCTTATTTCACAAATTAGACTCAGACCCCTTACCATCAGTCACTGTTAAGGAATATACTTTATATGTTGATGTCAGCTATTATATTTTATTTTAAATACCAAAATGCCCTTACTAAATATGAAGTACCTAAATTACCCAAACCCACCCTGTTTCTTCCTTCCTCTATTCCTTCCAATTCCAATTCTAAGCTTCCTTCAATCCACCATGGAATGGACCAGAGGCCACACCATCAGCCGTGGCTCTTCCTCCATCGTCTCCCTCGCTAAAACTCACCGGTCCGATGAGGTAGTTGATTCTTCTTACCTCGAAGAGCAGAAACTATCAGAAGATATCTACGTCAGGATTAGGTCAAAATGATTTTCCATTTCTGGATTGAAGTTTGACATAAATCGATCGATTATTCGATTGGGAATCATTTTTTAGTTTTTTTAGCGGTAGCCCAGATGGGCCAAAGGAAACTCTAAGTGGAAGTCTACAACAGGGGAAGGTGGGAGAGTAATACAGATATACACACACCACAAAGGCGACCAAGTTGGTGTGGGACCTGAAGACGACGACACGATGACCCACTTGAATATGACAAGCTCCACGAGAGGGCAAAGAGGCAATGAGACTCCCAAATCCCAAGTCCTGAGATTAAATGCTATTTCAATTTCAATCAAGGCTTTTGGGATTCATTGGAAGAGATAGATAAGAGCATAGACCATGAGATTATCTGTACTAGGGGTGTCAACCGGTCGGGCCGGTTCGGTTTCGGTCGGGCTTAATCGGGCTTGAAGACTTTCAAAGGCTACACCGTGTCCGTCCATTTAACTAATCGGGCTTAGTTATTGAGGGCATGGTACACTTTATATTCGGTCGGTCAGTCTCGGGTTATAATCGGGCCACCTTAATCGAACTTTAGTCGGGCTTTAACCGGGCTACGGACATGTTTAATGTTAAACGGGCTTTAACCGGTTTTTAAACGGGCCCTCTTTAAAATGTGCTATTATATTCCGGCCCACTCATGCAAGCCCAAAAAAATGACAATAAATCAATAAATGATACCAAATATAACCATTATTTAAAATGTGAACATGTCTTTATTTTTTAGTTTTTACTTTAATTTGGGGGGTAAAATAGGTATTCTACAAAGGGTCGGGCCAAGTCGGTGCACAATAGGCTGGTCTCGGTCGGGCGTTATTCGGTCGGTCTCGGTCGGGCGCCCGACGGTTTAAGTAGCAAAACCGAGACCGACCATTTATAAACGGGCCAGGCTCAAGCCCGACACGTTTAATAAACGATCCGGGCCGGGCCGGTCTATAAACGGTCAGTCCCAATCCGTTTAGCCGGTTCGGGCCACAAATTGACACCCCTAATCTGTACAATCTAGAGGTTGATTGGAGACATTCCATTGTCATCTCTGACTCGGAGGTTGATCAGAGACATAGCAATGATAGATTCTTTGCTTTCATCAGTGGTATTTGGACCGATTGACTCTAGAGCATGAGTAAACTTAAAGTTGTCTCTGATGCTTGTCTAGTTTAATTGTGGTTCATTGGCTTGTTGAATCAACAAGTGCCATAATGGACCTTCTTCTCCTTCGACGAAGACCACTACTACATCTTCCATGGTGCCCCAATCGTTTCCTTTTTCTTGAGGTTCCTTGGTCACAAAGGTGAACTGGCTAATCTCGTGCTCCCAAAATCTGAATTTTCTAAAAGGTGCATCTCGATCGAGGCTGCTTGATCCGTTTGCAATGAATTCAAATTTCTCCAGCTGGTCATTTGAAGCCATCCCTATTCCCTGATCACATCTTTGTCCTCTATCTTGGGTCTTTCCATTGCAATTGGTTCTACCACAATTTATGTAAACCATCATTCTCATTGCTCTCCTTTCCCAGGCATAAGTGCTCCTCCTACGGAAAGGCCTAGGTTTGTGTCACACTCCACTCCCAATAGGATACCAGCGGTGTGAATAAGATACTTACCGTCTTATATCTCTACTAGGATCTGCTGATAGTAGTACCTTAACTGTCATAATCATAACATTACTGAACCATCTAAAATCATAACAACGAAATCAAAGTACAATATAGCCGAATCATGTAAATCAAGTTCAGGGAACAACTAACGTTATTCGTTTCCACAATTACCAAAACATACATATGGTTACCCACTAAATATAACATCCAAAAATACAGCATCAGAGAAGACAAAAATCCCACCTCAACTCAAGGTGCGGCATATACACAGGTATTACAAGCACAACCAGGATCGTGCTCCTGGGCTTCTGGTGTCCACCAGTCACCACTGTACTCAGCCATAGAGGAAGAAGTTCACAGCCCAGTGGTACTAAGGTACTTGCATCATCATAATCTAAAAAGCAATATGCATGTGGTGTGATCTCCAACAATGTGGGATGGGGTTCATGCAAGCACAAACATATAGTCCATGATGCAAGAATGATGCAATCCTTTTTACTTTAAACCATCTAACATACAACTAAGTCAGGTTCATGCTACTCTAACGCATTAGGTTGTATCCTTGGTCCTCTAAATCATAATCAGTCACCTAGCAATTTAAACCCTAGTCGTGATTAGGAGCCTATCAATCCTGGAATGCTACCACCGGTCACCTAGAAAACCCCTCATAACCCCCTCTTGGTGGTCACAACACTATAATTACCATCAGCCACATCGAACTAGTTTTTGCCTCAGGCAACAATCATATCGTACCACAAAAGTGGTATTCCGGAAGGGTTCATCAAACATAGCACGATTGGGTTATCCAACACCTTAACCCCTGTTGGTAAGGAAACATAGCATAAGGAATGTAACCTAACCACAATATGTTATATGCCTTTTATAAGGATATAAGTAGTATAGAATAGGAACCGGAATTACCATCAACTACATCGCATTAATGTCCAAGCCTATCTAGCATACATACAGTTTAGTATAGAATACACAGTACCAGAATTACCATTGGCCACATCGCGCATATTGTGTATGGCCATGGCATACACAATATTGAAATTACCATCGGCCACATCGTGCATCCACAACTCTAGAAAAATCTAAGAAAATTATCTTGTACCACCCTTGTTTTTAAAATTTATCTGAGAAACCACCCTAAAAAATAAAAAAATGGCATGTATACACCCTTTTTTAAAAAAATAATTACTCTTACATTCATTCCTTTAGCTCACAAATGTCAAGTGATGACGTATCACGATTGGAATTTTTTAAATGACAAGTTTACCCTTTCCATCTCCTTGTAAGTTAATGATGGAAGTTAACAAATTGCTTGTCAAACTGGTCCATGGTCTTTGACATTTTTTGTAGGTTCCAAAAGGCAAGGGTGGAATCGAGGGATTTAACGATGGAAGCCATGGATTTGTCGATGGTGGTCATCTTAGCTTGGGGGTTGAGGCGAGCAACAACAGCATCAAGACTAGAGGATAAGCAAAGGTAATTCATCTGTTCAATGTACGAATAGTGTTCTCAGCATAGATTCGGGCTCCATCCATGTTACCCTTTTTTATTGCCTTCTCAACCTTGAGCTTCTCGGTCTTCTCATCTTTCTCGCACTTGTGGGCTTGGCATTGCAAACTCTTGGTAGTGAATTTAAGCTTCATGATCTAGTTCATTAGCTTCTCTGTGTTTCCCATGTTCTATAGATCATAATCTCTCTCTCTCTCTCTCCCTCTCTCTCAATCCCAGTTCTGCCTGCTATTGCTAGCTTTTTCTTTTGATTCAATTTCTTGAAATTCCAACTTTGCTTGCAATTGCTAGCTTTTTCTTTTGATTTAATTTCTTGAAATTATTGGATGATCTCCCTCTTCCCAAATTGGTTATTGATGAAGGAAAAGGCATTAGGGCTCTTTTTCTACTTCCTCGAGTTTCTGGATACATAAAAATTAGCTACTCCATTACCATTATTGAAAGCGTTTTACAATTCAATGACATAAAACCGTGATAAAGGCAATCCATGTTAAAAACACGTAGCTGTTGGTGCAAATCCTACGTTCCTCACCCCCAATGATTCATCTTCCTTCGACAGGTCGTCAATGGCTAGCTGCTGCAAGCGCCGATCCCAATCGCTGCTGCAATCGACGCCTATTTGAGAAGAAGAGAAACTGAGGTGTTGCAAACGTCCTCTTTCTAGGGTTCAAAATGAGAACAAGACTTTTTTATTCGTATTTTGTTTTAGGGTAAAAAGGTTAATTTCATCTGTAAACTAATGGTGTTAGACTTTAGGGGTATGTTTGCCATTTTTGATATTTTAGGGTGGTATCTTAGATAAATTTTAAAAATAGGGGTGGTACAAGATAATTTTCATGCGCACCCAAAGTATGATGTAATCATCCACACGGCGATCACAGTACTTGAACCACCTCTATCACACTAGATCCCGTCACACAATTCCAAAATACATATGCAATTCAATAACAATTAAACATGTTATACAGTTTAATATATCATACAAGCAGTTGAATTAGCTACACCTGATTGCTATGGCATGCACTTAGTTCTAAAATGTTAAAACACTCCAAAATATAGTCAGACCACCACTCACCTTGTCTGTCGACTAAATGGTTAAAAGTTCCGAAGTTGTACACCGTATACAGACCTTACTAGGCCTCATCGATTTGTGATCCTCTTCATCCTAGGTACAAAGGTAAACGGGCATTAACGCATGCCAAGAACATCTAAGGGGACCCTATAACACCCTGAAATTGGAAGCAGTTGAATGTCTAAGTGTCAAGACCTAAGTGACACTGAAGTAGTTGACTATCCCATTATGGGTCACCACCTACATTATAAGGGGAAAAAACTAGATGTTTTTACAAGCCAAGTAAGGTGACAACATGGCCAGAAAGGTGTACATTAAGTCCCACACCTAATAGACTATGAAGCTCAGTGGTATGGGATGCTGGTGGACCAAAGATAGGGTTACCGGCAGGTTACCCCACTAAACAACTGGCTAGCCAGTTGGACCTGCTGAAGGCCTAACAACAATTAAGATTTTGGAATCCTTACTATAGGGCCCACACTCCTACACCCTAGACTACCAAATTTACACCAAATGAAGGGGTCCACACACTGATTGTATACTCCTTACTGCTCAATCAAAGGTGGGACCTACACAGATTTATTGAGGATTAACCTCATTAGGTTAATTTAGGTGTCAAGATACAAGAATAGGTTGAGATTTGGCCAAAGATTGATAGAATCCCTACAAAATCGTAGGACCCGACAGAATTTGTTCTACGACTGACATAGTTGTCATTTGTCCAACATCGGCTTGAGTGCAAATAGCATTGGCCAAAATGCATTCAGCATCGGCTCTGAGTCAATACAATGTTGGTTTTGAGTTAACTAAGGGGGTTTGGTCCAATTGGGTTTTAAACACAATTTGGGGCCAATCTATGGCACTGGAATTGACCCCAGCCACACTGCAACCCATTTCCAAGATTATCTCTAATACACACACAATGTATGACAATTAAATCTAGTTGACAATCACAATACTAAAATCCCCCTCGGCCAGACCGGATCCCACCTGATGAGCACATTTATGTGTGAAATCTAGGGTAGTAAAACATGCATTTTATATATTTAGAATGGAGCTACCTTGGGTTTTATTCTCTTTTTGTAGGTTTTATATTTTCAAGGCCTTAAGAACTATCGGGCGCTATATCTTCAATTTTACACGTAAAGAGACCCTATTTCTTTTCATGGTTGCGAAGATGACGAAATTCTATGCAAGATGGACGTGTTCAATTAAAAGTACACATTCGTTTGGTCACCCATACAAATGATTATTCTTTTAGGCCAGAAAAAGAATAATGGATCAGAACTGAACCAAGATGCAGAACCAACCCGTTTGTAATTGTCCCAGAGGTACAAGGAATATTCTAAATACCAACAAGGATCGATGGACCACTTCCTTAATTGATTGAAGATTCGTTTTTGGTAACAACAACTACCTAGTGTAATTGGTGAGCTATGGTGTACAAAATTCCCTTGCTCACCAAGAGGTCTCAAGTTCGATCTCATGGTTGTTTTTTTTAGAGAATTTTGTTGAAGATTTCTTACTTTTCACTCACTTAAAGCACTAAGGGCATGGATAGAAGCAAGGAAAATCGTGGAAGCAAGAAGAAAAGAAAAAAAAAATGAAAGAAAAAAAATGGAGAAATAGAGATTGTCCAAATATTCTCTCTCCTCCACATCATCACCAAAATATTGTCCAAATCACACAAAGCAAGAAGAAAATCGTCCCTTGGAGGGAGAAAAAGGAGAGAAATAAATTAGAAAAAAAAAAAAGGAAAGAAAATAAGCAAAAAAAAAAAATTTTATTTCTCTCTTCTCTCTCCTTCACCTTAGCACTTTTGGTCTCAAAAGATCTCACAATCAATTGTGGATTTCTCTCTTTTAGGAAAGAGAAAATTGTTACCCTACCTCCCCATTCCCTATAAATACAACTCATGTAAGAGGAGGGGAGACAATTCATTCTTCTTCTAGTTTTTTTTAGTTGCTCTCTCTCTCTCCCTCTCTCACTCTTTAGTTTTAGTTCTTCTCTATTTTTGCTTTAATCACTTTTGTAATAGTTTTTTTTATGTCAATTAATGCAAGCACTCTTTTATTTTTATTCAGCCTTTTTATGTTTATGATTTATGCAATTGAGTTGTAATTTTTTAAGTTATAGTTCTAGGCTTAGATCTATGTGACAAGATCACGAGCCGTGGAGCAATTTTTTTTCAAGTTCAAGCATTGATTCAAGTAAGTAGGCTCTTTCAGTAGTCTTCTCTCCCCCCTCTCATTCCCTCTTCTAACTAACCGTTCTTTCTTAATTTAGGATTTTTATTTTCAGTCGTTACATTATTGCTATTCCTTTCCCCCAAGGTTCATGGCTAGTGTATGTGTTGGCTTTGCCCCTCCTAGCCATAGAACCATTAATTTATTGCTTTTATTTTAATTGTCTCCATTTCCCTAAAGCCAAGTAGAGAAACCCTTGTAAGAGTGACTCTCTAGTCAAGTAGGGAAGCTCATATTATGATGCATCCCTCGGGCTAAGTAGAGAAACCTACTTGTGAGTCTCTCTCTAGCTTTATCCCCTTTTCTTTAATTTATTTTTATTTCAGCATTTTTTCCTTTATTTATTTATTATTATTATTATTATTTAATTACGTGGGTTGTTTATTTTCAGTTATTTATTTATTTAATTTTAATTGCGTGGCTTGCGTCTTTAAATTCTTAGATGACGAATGGTTAGGACATTATTTTAGATACATATGTTTAGGACGGTAATTAGAATTAGATCACAATCATTAATCGGTTCACTTTCGCATTATTAAAAGAAATAAAAAATAAAGTGGCTGCTCTCCCTGTGTTCGACCCGTAGCTACACTGATCCGTACGCTTGCGGTTACAAAAAAACCTAACTCACTTTCGTAGGAATCACGGTTTCACTTAGCATGTGCAACAAGCCTTTAAACCCCTAGGTCACCCCTAGTGGACGAGTTGTGTCTCGTGGGTGTTTGCAGTGAATATACACCCAAAATTCAGAATAAACAAATCCCAACTTTGGCTAAAGGTAAGGCTCATACCGATCCGGAGCAAAGATAATTTCTCTTACAAGGGACCCCCACACTTGAACTTTTATTACCCTTTATCAATTCCAGGCACTAGCATATTTCTTAATTTGGGACTCACCTCGTCTCTTCCAAAACATCCTTATCTTAAGGCAAAACCACTTGTGAAGAAATAGGGAACCAATGACTAAGGCGTTGGAGTATTTTTGACCAAACATGTTACCAAGCAATAATGACATTTGCACATTTTTTTTCTTTTTTTTTTTCACTAATAAACTCTATTCTACTCCACTACTTTTGGCCTGAATGACATGATGGAGCAAACACCAGACACCCAAGTTACTATGTAGCTTCGCTTTTTGCATATATCCACAAAGGCAGTGATGCTAGAGTTACTTCAGAAGTTTCCTCCCAAGGAATTTCGATCAAGACACCACGCTTCCTGAGGCGCAATGCCCTGTCTAGTTCCAAGGGAATCAACTCTTATTCTTCTTTATACCACATTTCACATTTCATTTAAAATTGTGCATTTATCAACCCATGCCAAATTAAAAAGAAGGTCTCAACTCCAAATCAAAAGTACAAGGAACCCCCAGACTTACATAAGGTCCATCACCATAAAACAGGGATCTCTTATTTTTCAAAAGAAAGTCCCATCTCAAGACAAATGCTTGTTTCTTTCTTCTCAACAGGGTTTTTATACGTTCAAAATGGGTACCTTAGTCAAAACTTTTATTTTCATACATCAAGCAACCGAATGGTATGATCATTAGCCAAAATCCAAAGTAGGACTTCATCCTTAGCAAGCTCAAAAATAAAAAGAAAAACAAACAAAATAAAGTGAAAAAAAAAAGCAAAAACTGGTTTCCCTCCCCCACACTTAAGTCATGCAATGTCCTCAATGCATGGAAAGAATTAAAAGCAAAGACAATGCAAGGGGGTCATACCTGATTAAAAGTTAGTAATCAGTGTAAAGAGGCTCATGGAGATCCATGACCTCTTCACTACTAGTAGTAGGAAACTCGAGGAATGGCTTCAAATGCTGACCATTAACCTTCGAAATTACCCTTGTTCCTGGATTCAAAATCTCCACAGCCCCATGGGGATATACATTATGGACAATAAACGGGCCATCCCATCAGGATCTAAGCTTATCAGGAAAAGATGCAATCGAGAGTTGTACAATAAGACCTTATCATTGCAAAAGATTTACGCAGAATGTGCTTATCATGGAAAGCTTTGGTTTTTTCCTTATAAATCCTAGAACTTTCATAGGCATCATTCCTAAGTTCCACCAACTCAGATAGTTGGAGTCTACGGTGAATTCCCGCATCAGACAAATCAAAGTTGAGCTTCTTGATGGCCCAAAAGGCCTTATGCTCCAACTCAACTGGTAAGTGACAAGCTTTTCCATACACCAAACGGTAGGGAGACTGGCCAAGGTCAGTCTTGAATGCAGTCCGATGGGTCCACAAGGCATCAATGAGCCTAAGGGACCAATCCTTACGGTTGGGATTAACAGTTTTCTCCAAGATTTGTTTGATCTACCTATTAGACACCTCCACTTGGCCACTAGTTTGGGGTCATAAGGGGTAGATAACTTATGGGTGATCCCATACTTTTTCATTAGGGCCTCAAAAGGCCGATTACAAAAATGAGTACCCCTATCACTAATTATTGCACGTGGTGCACCAAAGCGGGAAAAAATGTTCTCTTTGAGAAACTGAATCACCACTTTGTGGTCATTAGATTTACAAGGTATGACCTCTATCCATTTAGAAACATAATCAACGGCCAAAAGTATGTACAAATTTCCCAAAGAATTAGGGAATGGTCCCATAAAATCGATGCCCCAAACATCAAAGATCTCAACTACCAAAATAGGGTTGAGGGGCATCATGTTTCTCTCATTGATACGGCCAAAAGACTGGCAGGCGGGGCAAGCCTTACAAAAATCAAAAGCATCTCTAAAAAAAGTGGGCCAATAAAATCCGCATTGGAGAACCTTTGCGGCAGTCTTCTTAGGTCCAAAGTGTCCACCACATGTATGATCATGACAAAAAGAGAGAATGGAATGTTGCTCATGATCAGGAACACATCGTCGGATAATCTGATCTGGACATATCTTAAACAAATAAGGATCATCCCAGAAAAAGTGCTTAACTTGGGAATGAAACCTATACTTATCTTGGGTGGACCAGTGATCCGGAGTCACACCTGAAACTAAGAAGTTGACAATGTCAACAAACCATGGTTCACTAGACATTGCAAATAATTGTTCATCTAAAAAGTTCTCGTTGACTGGAGAATCAACAGTCAAGGAATTGGGAAGCCGAGATAAATGGTCTGCAACTAGGTTTTCAACTCCTTTCTTATCCCTCTAAATCAAACTATTGTAAAAGTAAAACCCACCTAATGAGACGGACTTTGGCATCCTTCTTCTGAACTAGGTATTTGAGAGCAGAATGATCAGTATACACCACCACATGTGAACCAACTAAGTAAGACCGAAACTTTTCTAATGCAAACACAACAGCTAAAAATTCTTTTTCAGTGGTTGTATAATTGAGTTGTGCATCATTTAAGGTCCTACTAACATAGTAAATGACAATGGGCAACTTATTAATCCTTTGACCCAAAACTGCTCCTATGGCAAAATCTGAAGCATCACACATCAGTTCAAAAGATTCAGTCCAAACAGGTGGTTGAACAATGGGTGCATTGGTCAACTCCTTCTTAAGTTGCTTGAAGGATTCTAGGCACTCTTTGGAAAACTCAAAAGTCTAATCTTTGACAAGTAATAAAGTGAGAGGTCAGGCTAACTGACTAAAGTTCTTAATAAACCTTCTATAGAAGCCTACATGCCCTAGAAAAGACCGGACATCCTTAACAGATTGAGGAGGTGGTAAATTATCAATTAAATCCACTTTGGCTCTATCTACCTTAATTCCCTCCTTGGATATTACATGGCCTAACACAATACCAAATTTAACCATAAAATGACATTTCTCCCCATTCAAAACCAAATTCTTAGATATGCACCTTTTCAAAACTAGAGAAAGATGATGAAGACATTCAGAATAGGAATTCCCATGAATTGAAAAGTCATCCATAAATACTTCTAAGAATTTTTCGACCATGTCAGAAAAAATGCTCGTCATGCATCGTTGGAACGTAGCAGGGGCATTGCAAAGCCCAAAGGGCATACACCTGTAAGCAAATGTTCCATATGGGCATGTAAAAGTGGTCTTATGTTGGTCCTCTAAAGCAATTGGGGTATGGTTATAGGCGGAATATCCATCAAGAAAGCAATAGTATTCATGTCCAGCTAACCTCTCTAACATCTGGTCAATGAATGGCAATGGGAAGTGGTCCTTCCAGGTTGTCACATTTAACTTCCTGTAGTCTATGCACACTCGCAATCCTGTTTGGACACGGGTAGGGATCAACTCATTATTGGCATTAGAAACTACAGTCACACCAGACTTTTTAGGCACTACGTGAACTGGGCTTACCCATTGGCTGTCAGAAATAGGATAAATTATTCCATGATCCAAGCACTTTAGGATCTCTTTCTTAATGGCTTCCATCATCACTGGGTTAGCTCTTCTTTGGGGTTCCGTGGATGGTTTGGAATCCTCCATAAGATGTATATGATGTTGCACAATGGAAGGGCTTATACCCTTGATATCAGCCATGGTCCAACCTAGGGCTTCCTTATTATCTTTTAACACTTAGTAACTCCTCTTCCTGGCTAGAAGTCAAATTTGAAGAAATTATTACAGGAAGAGTCTGGTCAGGCCCTAGGAAAGCATATCTCAAATTAGATGGCAACTCCTTAAGATCTAGCTTAGGGGGCTCAACTATGGAAGGTTTGGGAATGGAATTGGAAAGGGGTCCTAAGGGCTCCACAAGTGTGTGAAGACTCAAGACTTCAGAAAAGAAATTTTCACTATCATCATCCAACTCATCCATACACTCTTGGAATTCTGAATCAAAATCAATATCAAAGTTGGTAACTAAATCATCAGAAAAATCCAGGAAATCCTCAAGCATATTGATCTCTTCTTCCATATGTGGTTGCTTGCCAATCCTAAACATGTTAAACTCAACAGTTTGGTTACCAAAAGATAATCTTAGGAAACCATTCCGGCAATTGATTAATGCATTACTGGTAGCCAAGAATGGTCTTCCTAGAATTATTGGGATCTCATCCTTGGTTGAGAAGGGCTTAGTATCTAACACAATGAAATCAACAGGGAAAATAAATTCCCCCACCTTTAGTAAGACATCCTCAACCATTCCTTTAGGAATCTTAACAGACCTATCTGCCAACTGAAGAGTAGTTCCAGTGGCTTTCAATTCTCCTAATCCTAGTTGCTTGTACACATGGTAAGGTAAAAGATTCACACTTGCGCCAAGGTCAAGTAAGGCATGCTCAATATAGGTGTTGCCTATGACACAAGATATGGTAGGGCTCCCTGGATCCTTATACTTGGCTACTATAGGCTGAGTAATTATGGAACTAATATTACCTGCCAAGAATGCCTTTTTGGGCACACTAGTGATACGTTTATGAGTACACAAATCTTTTAGTACCTTTACATAGGCGGGGATCTGGGATATGGCATCCAAAAGAGGGATGTTCACTTCTACCTTTTTGAAGACTTCTAAAATTTTATCCATGGAAGCAGTCTTCTTTTTGTTTACCAAGCGATTAGTAAATGGGACAGGATGAACATAAGGACTATTAGGGATTTGTCCCTGTTCAGAAGAATCATTTTTGGTTTCCTCAACCAAATCATCTTTAGTTTCAGAAAAATCTTTAGGTTCATCAGATGAACCTGGAACAAGAGGCACACTTATGTCCTCAACTGAAGGAGAGTTAACATGAGTAATAGATGAGGAAGATTTAGGAACGCTCTATAGGTACTCTCTACCACTCCTAAGGGCATAAACAACATTACATTGGTTAGAGGGCCCTTGTTGGGTCTGACCTTGTACTATATTCAGTGGTGCATTAGTTGGTCCTTGTAAACTAACAGGTTGATGATGCCTAGGGTTAGGCTCTGGTTGACTGGGTAAAGTTCCCTTCTCCCTCTCACGCATAATTGAGACAACTTGGGTAAGTTCTCTCGTAAGATTTTGATGGCTTGTCATGAGGAGGGCCATATTTTTTTTCCAAGTCACTTATTCGACTTGCCTCTCCAGTGTTGGTAAACCCAGGGGGTTGCTGATAAGATGATAGGAGAGGGGCCCTAGGAAAACTCGCCTGAGGTCCTACATTTGACCTAGGAAAAGTATTTTGAAAAAAATATTGTTGTGCAAAGGGAGGCCTTTGGGGTCCAGGTTGACCTTGATTATAGAAATTGGAAGGTCCTACTTGGTTGCCCTGATTCCAAGAGAAATTTGGGTGATTTCTCCATCCTGGATTGTAGGTGTTACTATATGGATTATTCTGGTATAAGGCATTAACACTATTATTAGAAGTACCCCCAGAGGTGTTGGGGCATTCTTCTATGACATGTCCAGGGGATAGGCACCAAGCACAAATCTTAACCAAATTGACTGATGATGGCTCTCTAGGAACAATAGCCTCAATCCTCTTGATTAGGCTATCCAAATGGGCTTCTTTGGCTACTATCCCATCCACAAAATATCCTTTTCCTCCTATGGTTCTTTCACTCTCTTGGGTTGATTCCCACTCACGGGTTTTGTCAGCTAAGTCAAGTAAGAATTCCCATGCCTTTCCTTCATCTGTAAAGGATGTGAATCCCTCAGGGCACATAGACTCTATCATTTGTTTAGTTGGGTAATCAATACCCTCATAAATTATTTGACATAAATGCCATTAGTCTAGGCCATGGTGAGGGCATTCTTAGAGTAGATCCTTAAATCTTTCCATAAGTTTGGAAAATGACTCACTAGGATTTTGCCTAAACTGAAGGATATCACTTCTAAGCTTATTGGTCTTATGAGTTGGGAAAAACTTCTTAAGAAAGATAACTGTGAACTGTCCCCATGAGGTTATGGAATTTGTGGGTAACCTATACAACCACTTCTTAGCTTAGTCTTTTAATGCAAAAGTGATAAACCTAAGCTTAACAGCATCATCAGAAAGCTGTTGGATCTTAATTAGAACACATACCTCTTCAAATTCCCTTAGAAATAGGTATGCATCCTCAGAGGTCAACCCATGGAAGTGGGGCAACATAGTGATTTATTGAGATTTGAGTTCAAAATTATTGCCCTGGGCTTGTGGTAGAACTATGCAGGAAGGTTGGGCTATTCTAGCAGGGTAGAACCTATCTTTCAGAGATTTAGGTGAAGGGTTATGCTGTTGGTCTCCCATATTGAAGGGTTTTAAAGAGAGAATGCCTTACCATATAAGCAATTTCATATAAAAACAGTTGAAATCAATAATAAATTTAACCATACATGAGGTTATTGATTTAAGTCATGTGTATGAAATTACATGTAGCAATTCTATAATTTAAAACATGGAAAAGAAAGTTAGACCACCCACTCACTTTATTTGCTGACTTGGTGAAAAATCCCCAAAATGAATGCCTAGAGCAAACCCCGCAAGAGCTCACTAGAAGTGATTATCTCCAGCCTAGTTACAAGCGTGATAAGTGTTAAAATTTACCTTAAAGGGTCCGTAAGAAAGTCCCTTAAAAAATCCCAAAACAGGGCTTTATTATAGTTCAATTGGTCTCATCGATAGATGCCACCGGTAGATCACTGATCAACTAGTGACCTAAATAGCAGCTGATTAAATTCTGTCACTTAGACCATCGACCAGTAGATGTCACCGGTATATGTTTGATCTACCGGTGGGATCGACCAGTGGTACAAATAGAAAACTCAATTGTGTTTGATCATCCACATGTAGATGTCATTGATAGATAGGTAATCTACCGATGAAATCTACCAGTGATAGTTCAGAAAAGTGTTCTTCACTTCAGTTCATAATCACCCCATATCCTATGGACACATTCGGTTCCATGGGGTTTGTAGAGGGTCATTCCTTTCATCAGGGTCTAGTTAATCAAGTTTCCACCAGGCTAATTGGGAGTTAAGTCAATTAATCGACTGAAAACCTAAAACCCAATTGAGCTAAAAATGTCTCCGAAGCTTGGAAAAACAATCCTTAAAGTTCAGGGAGAGTATGGGGGAGTGCAATGCACACTAACCCAGTTGGTTATTGGTCAATGGGGTTGAGATGTACCTCACCAATCCTGCAAAACCCGAAACCTAGGTCTACAAACCCAAAAATGAAGGGAAAAGATGTAAAGTGAGCTCCCTTACATGGGGAAGTGTTGGTAACCAAGGGGGGAGTGGCCAAGCTTCTCTTCCTTCTCTTTCTCCTTCTTTTTCTCCCTCTCCCACATTTTTAGGACTAACAAATAATGAGCGTCTAATGCTCATCTTTCTATTTATAGGTTACACTCACTAGGGCCTATTTGCCTGCCCAATGAGATTTTGTCAAGTGACTTAATGCATTTGTTGGGCAACAAGGGCCCACCACCTTGACCTCATGAGGTGTATTAATGGAGGAGGTGGATCCCATGTTGTGTGGGGACAAAGGTAGAAATGCCACTTTTTGTATAGTGGGTCCCACAGTCCAATAATGCAATTTGGGACAAACAGATCCACCTGTAAATGTCACTGGTAGATCACTGATCAACCGATGGGATCTACTAATGATCAATTTTTCGCTGTTGTACTCAATTTTTCCTAGTCTCTTTGTCTATACCTAGGTTGGTTTAGTAACAGTTTGTGCATAGCTAGCTATATGGTGGAGTCTTATCATGCATACAAGGTTTGAGCAAGGGGGTTTTTGGGTCACTCACCACCAATCCTTATGAGGTAGGAAATCCTTCTAGTTCTCTTTGCAACATCTGCACCGGCATGGAGGATCATCCCGTCCCTCCAAATAGTAGATTGATGATGTTCACAAGTCATCGATACAGACTCTCTGGTGCATCACCTATTGTTAAAAGTTTAAATTAAACCGAACTTGGACGTGGGTGTAACAGACTCGTTCACCGAGCAACAAAGGAAACTTTGTTCAAGAGTAATAAGGAGCGTTTTTTCTTAATGTGTACAAATGAAAACGCACAATCTGATCAAAGCTGAAGGTCAGAAATACCCCCTCTTACCTCATTATGGGTTTCAAATCAATGAAGTGGATTGAGAATCTACCGATAATCAAAGTGGGTTGATACTGATTCTGATTTTTGGTTATTCGATACTACCGATTCTGGAAAAAATACCAGAATCATTAGAATATTATTGGGACCAACCAATTTTAGGGTTATTTCATCCGACATTCCAAATCCAATCGGAATTGGAATCGACATTGACTGTTTTTGTCACTGATTCCTAGTTTTGAAACCCTGATCCCATCCATCAAGGTAGGGATGTCAATGGGCCGAATGGGTTTTTTACAACCCCAGCATAACCCTAAGGTCTCTTAACTCAACCCAAGCCTACGCAACCCTAGGTTAGGCTGGGATATCTCAGGCCCAACCATGTCGGGTTTAGCCCCAGCCTAGCCAAGCCCTAATGGACATTGATTAGGCCAGGCTTAACCCAATCTAGTGTAGCCCAGTACTATTGGTCACTTGGTTGGTTGATCTTGATGCATTGGCTAAAAACCAAAGTTTTCGTATATATTGGAAAACAAAAGACTTTTTGCATATGTTTTTCTATAAGTCCCCATTTATAATTATTAATATATTTATATATTAGTACTAAATATACAAGGTTGGGTTAGATTGGGTTGGGTTGAGACCTCGACCCTGGTCCAATCCAACCCAGTGTCAAGCTTGAAATTATCAACCCTATCCCACCCCGTGGGCTGAAATCTCAGCCAGGCTCTGTTCAGGCTCGGGGCAAATTCAGGCTGATCGAGTTTGTTTTGACACCCCTACATCAAAGCATTATAATGGGATTTAAATCTCTGCAATTCTCCATCTTACAATTCTTGTGCAATGCTACCTCCAAAGTGCGATAGTTGGCGACGCTGACATGGATGGCCCAGATGAAGAGGGAGAAATGGATGCTGCTCAGGCCGGTTTATGTTCGATTAAACTAGATTAAACCGAGAGAGATGACCCAAACTATTATCTCTCTCCTTCTCTCTTACACGCTCTCTCTCTCTGTTCAAAGGATACCTACAACTAATCTCATCTTTGCTCTTCTCTTTTTCTTCTTCTTCACTCTCTGTTCTCTTTCTATTCTTCCCTCTCTGTTCTCTGCTCTAACTCTCTCTTGGTTGCCTCGAATTAGAGAGAGATTTCGAACATCAATGAAGCCCTCTTCTCACACTCGCACATACTAGTTTCATTGAGTATCACTAACTGCATTCTTGAGATTTCAATTTCTATCTTGAAATAGTATAGTGATAAAGCAGAACATTTAATGTTTGTGACCTGAGAATGATCAAGCATGAACTAAAAGCCATCAAAGAAATCAGAGTCGATGGATAAGCTTCTAAAATGGGTCCCATCTGCCAACTTCCCCTTGCCCTTATATCCGGTGGTGGAATCAACGGTCATAGGGATACTAATGGCATTGTTGTCGTTGGTGGTAGTGGTGGTGGTGGTGTCTTCGGAGATGGAAGGGAAGTCGAGGGCGGATAGATTGAAGGCGACATCAGGGTCAAAGAGGATGTCATTTATGAAGCAGAAGAAAGTCTCGGACTGAGCCTGAGGGTGGTGGGATCCACCCCATGGGGTCTCCGTCATCTGATTGATGTCTAATCGACCGAGGAAGGAAGTTCCAGTGGCTCTGCCCATGAATAGATGAAGAAGAAAGTAGTAGAATTATGATTTTTTTTTTTTCAAAATTTCATCCTTGGTTGAGTTGGGTCATCTCTCGGTTCGATCCGGTTTAATCGAACATAAACTAGTCTGAGTAACATCCATTTCACAAGAATTACAAGATAGAGAATTGTAAAGGATTTAAATCCATTATAATGCACATAGTGAGCGAGCAGTAACAGTGAGCCGTGGTATTATCAATTTGATAACGTTTCTGCCACTGTAGAAACATAAATTCCCGTTTCTGGGAACAGAAATGAATTTGAAGGTGTTTGATAAACCTTAAACATTTCCTGTAGGAATTGGAGTTTGATAAATGTTGTTTCTGGAAACGTTTCTCGCATGAGTGGTTGTTTATTTTAATCAAGACAATCCCAAATATGTTATACCTGAAAAAAAACTCATAACCCAACAAAATATTATACAGTGAAAATATTCGAAATATGGGGAATGCCTAACATTAATTTCAGCAGTTGGTCATGATCGTCTAACTACCACCTTTGTTTATGTCCATTTTCTTAACTGCATCCAAGATATCTGTATATATCCTTCTCTTTTCCTCATAAACATCAATTTCATTTTGCAATACTTTATACATCTCCTCTTCAACTTTGATTGCTCTTTCCAAGTACCCCTTCACAAATTCAGAGAATGGTGATGATGGAGAAGAGTGGCCTTCAACCGTCAAATTGCTTGTTCCACATTAGGATGAGCGTGCAGTTGATGAACTGCAGTCACTAGAAATCCATCGAAAAAACAAGCATCATCGATCTTGGGTCTATAATTAACTTGAATTGAATTACAACAATAATTCACATAACATATACAATATGTAGTTTAAAATATGAAAAATAGTTATACCCCAGTAGATTTAGGACAACACTAGAATCGACGATTAAAGTTCGCTGAGGTCTTCACGACGTGTACCTTACACTGTCCTTCGCCACATTCATATCATTGAAATTCATCTACCTACATAAAAAAATTATTATGCCTCGAACATTTGAAATATGTTCTACCTCTATTAGGCCCTTGTTTGGTTGTGAACTTATCGCACAAACCATTACAATATTCACATCTTGCTAGTACGATGTCACTTGAAGACATCTATAGAGCACAAATTCTACTAATAAAATCAAAGTATCATGTACGAAAAAAATAGTATTAGTAAAAGCCTCTGAAATCACATTTTACAACACATATGACAGCACAACACCCATCCAATATAAATAATACTATGGAAACAACAACATTATCAAGTAAGTTAAGTACATTAACCTGCATGTTACATTACTCAAAACTTTGACAAATGTATAACACATCCACTATCATCGATAAAATTTACGATCCACCTAACGGAATCGTAGCCATTCTCCTTGATCTAGCCAATTGATTAGCTATATTTAGGCGTACTGACATTTCTCTCGTTGAGTGTCTCTGGGTCGTATCGAAAGTTGAAGCACGGTACACCATAGGATCGGGATTCATAGGGTCCTCAATAAGTTGTTCACTTCCAAACTCATTAAATAATTGATCTTGAATTGCCTGTTCCTTGATGTAATTGTGGAGCCCACAATAAGCGATTATGATTCTTGTTTGATCTTCTATATCATATGGCTTCATACTCCTTAAAATATCGAATGTTCTTTTAATAATATTCCACAGTGACGAGTGTCTGTGATTGAACAATTCATTTACTGTTCTAGGCCCAGGTCTACCCTCACCATAATCCTGTAAGTGCTTCCTTTCTCCCCGAAATGACACCAAATACCCCAGTTGATTTGCATAGCCCGAGTCAACCGCATTATACTTGCCTTGTATTAGTATGAAAACAAGTACGAGGTTAGATATGTACTCCATATCGTACATATACAAAATGACAAACATAAATTCATAAGACACTTATACCTGGTGGCAAATGAGGGAACCCCAGGGTATTATTTGTTCTTGTTTCTTTAAAAACCTGGTGTCATGTGCACTACCTTCCCATCCCGTATACACAAACGTGAATCACATGTCAAATGAACATGCACACATAACGTTCTGTGTGATCATACCCTTTCAATTTTGATAGGTTAAAAGCCAACTTACTTTTTTTTTTGAAGCAAAGCATTGATGTCAAAGATTACTTTGAGGTACTGAGAGATAGAGAATTTAAGATAATAAGTAGAATTTACAGGATCAAACTCATAGAAGGTTTGAAACACTGACATATGGCACCAATTCATAAATATGATAGTAAAGGCTTCACATCTTATGAATCTTGGGCATAAAAATGGAGTACCTCACATTGTATTAACATTTAATCACTAGAGAAGAATAGATATTGGCAACAAATAAAACATAGTTTCCACAAAAATATTTCAAACCTGAAAATTATGAATGAAACCCTGGATGTAATTGTGGCAGACAGTTTTCACTAAGCATAAAAAAGAATGATAATGGTGTGGGTGGAGGGAAGGTTAAAAACAAAAATAAGAAATGACCAATCACCATTTATAGAGAAAAATGGGGCTTCCAAAAATTGGATATGGCTTCCCTTGAAATTATTAGTAACAATGAGAACAAACACTCTAACACTCACCACAACATGTACATCATTATGAAATATGGAAGTGAGTGAGCAACACAACAACAAAAGCGTGAAAAAGGGATTTGACAGAATTGTCCAAGTAAAGGATAGAGAGAGTTAATTATAACAAGGACATAGTATGAACTCTGTTAGATTAACACCTCAAAAATTATTTCCAAACCAGACCTATAGGCAATTGAAATAGCAGAAAAATTTAACCCTCTTTCTATAGTAATCAGTAATCATTAGCAACCTGTGGTGTCTCGGCCCAACCAGGTGCATCAATAAAACTAGCATCTTTGAGTAAAGTGTGTTTCAGCCTACTTTTCTGTTAATGCCATTTGACAAGAAGCAAGTAGTGGAAAAGAACAATTTAAGCTAACAATTTTGATGTGTTCTTTCTTCAAAATTCTACATGACAAAGCATCATCCTTATTACTAGACTACTAGTATTATTTTCTCTTTCATCCAACTTCCTCTGTGTAAAGATTATAACCAATAATTGACTGAATATAACAATCTAAACTCTGAAATCCTTCATACCCATATATTTAATATAAACATCAAATCTCTAAATTTTCTTCCTACATATCAACTGAATATTAACTATATACTCTCAATTTTTTACGATATGTTCTCATAAAAAATGGTTAGAAGAATGATTTTCAGTTGATCTGAAGCCCAGTTTCCTGACCTTGGGCTCGGGCATGTCAATGGACCCAGCAAAAGGGGTAATATGCCTGCATGCCTGCTTGCCTGCCTTCCTGCTTGCCCTTCTTATTGAGAGATTTGGGATTTTTTTAGTATAACTCGACCAGTTAATTAGGCTTTAGTACATGGTTATAATAACCCATGAAATTAATCAAAAAGTTTTAGAGAGTAAGTTCTACTGCAACCTAGCCAACAAGAAATGCAAACATCCTACAGATCATGATAGAAGTTGGCACAGAGTTTATGAAGACAGATCCATTCTTGAATCTTTAAAACAAACAAAGGCCTAAAGATCTCCAAAAACCAGTGGTAGCAGATCACTCTAGTACCATAGGATTTAACATACCTTGAGAAACCTAGGGCATCCAACGACTGAAATGCTTCCCACTCAATCCAGTCGCACAAAGAAGTTAGGTTGAACAATCAAAGGTAAAAGAGACCGGCAAAATTGATTCCAAAAACTGTAAATGGGTAAGGAATTGTGTTAGAGAGAGAGAGAGAGAGAGAGAGAGAGAGAGAGAGAGAGAGAGAGAGAGAGAGAGAGAGATGAACTACTATTAGGGAGGGACTTTGGAAACAGTAGAGAGGTTTGCTATCTTTCTACGGTTTTCAGGGTAGGGAGGATTTAACATAATCTTGACAAACCTAGGGCACCCAACAGCTGAAATGCTTCCCAAGAAAATCCAGTCGCACAACGAAGTTAGGTTGAACAATTGGAGGATTTAAAGCTCTTTTTTGCCGTTTCTCTTGCAGCGGTACATCTTCATGGGAGCGCGAATGTACGACGAATCTCTGCAACTTGAGAAGACAACTCCTTTGCCTTCATGAGAGCGCAATCGCACAACGAATTTGGTAAATACAGAGGGAATCGTTGCTATGTGGATGTAGTCGAAGGTGGGAGGAGGTGTACAGGCTTGCTATTGCCTCTTCTGTGCTTTCCTTTTTCGAAATAGGAAGAGTGATTTTTATTGGGGGTGGGTTTTTTTTTTGAGTGAAAATTGTTTCTGAAGACGGCAAAACGTGTGAGTCGTCTCGTCAAAACTGTTTATTGAACCAGAAATCAAAATAAATCTAAATTTCTATTCCTTGAAATAGGTGAAGCAAAACGTAGTTACCAAACGCTTTTGTCGCCGTTTCTCTGTTTTTTGAAACAGGAAAACACACAAACGGCTGAAACGAACCGTTATCAAACGGCCCTAAATATTTGCTA
Source organism: Macadamia integrifolia (assembly GCF_013358625.1). Taxonomy (NCBI): domain Eukaryota; kingdom Viridiplantae; phylum Streptophyta; class Magnoliopsida; order Proteales; family Proteaceae; genus Macadamia; species Macadamia integrifolia. Next base: position 23,303,903 of record NC_056561.1, on the reverse strand, counting down.
TCCCTTTTGCCGTTCTTTTCTGTATTTCTCGCTTTCTTCTGCCGTCAGAAAAGCCATTACCTCCCTCCTCAAATCTCGAGACTCGTCAACTTCTCGTATCTCAAGTTTCAACCCGGAGACTGGGAGCTCTCTCTCTCATCTCAGGTTGGATGGTATAAAACTCAACACAAGCCGGCAAGAGGTCAAGCGGGTTCGTCTCTCCGAGCTAGGGTTCAAGCTGCGGAAACCCTAAGTTGTAATGGCCAACCAGGAATTTCTGGTCTACAACACCATGACTAATCAGAAGGAAATCTTCAAGCCCAAAGAGCCTGGTAAGGTGGGCATGTACGTTTGTGGCATCACCGCTTATGATTACAGCCACATTGGCCACGCTCGTGTTTATGTCACATTCGATGTTCTCCATAGGTGACAACTCTCTTTCTCCTATCATTTTGCTATTCTTCTTCCTTTAACCTTTCCCATGATGTATTTTGATTTGGTATGCTTTTGTTGCTTAACCGTGAAAAGCTTTTATAATAGAAAAAGAAAAGATTTTTGAAGAGCTTGTCCTTATGGAATTTAACAAGTTCCCTTGTAATGAACTTAAACGAGGACTTAAAATGATTTTGGACAGAAGCTCCTTCACAGAAATTTGGAGGCTTTATGCGTCTCCTTTGGGCCCATTTGATTTCAAGAAACGGCAGAAACAGAAATTGCTGTTTCTGGAAACAGAAATTGCTGTTTTTGGAAACAGAAACAAGTAAGAAGGGTGTTTGATAATTCTTGTTTCTGGAAACAGAAACGGGTAAGAAGGTGTTTGATAAATTCTATTTCTGGGAACATTTATGACAGAATATGATGTTTATAAGAAATTTTAATGAAAATAATTCCACTTTTGTTACTTTCTTTAGAAACTCATGACCCTTCATTTTAATCAAACATACAACTACCAATTTCTTTATCTCGAACTTACATTATAATTTTACGAAACAAGAAATGTCAACCAATAATAGTAGATTAAAATGCAAATATTCCCATGTTTATGCCATATGTCTTACAAGTTCCCAATAGTTGGTCATTACCCTCTAACTACCACCTTTATTTATGTCTATGTTATTAATGGCCTCCAGGATATCGGTATATATCCTTCGCTTTTCCTCAGACACATCTATTTCGTTTTTCAGTACTCTAGACTTCTCCTCTTCACCTTTGATTGCTCTTTCCAAGTAACCTTTCACAAAATCAGAGGAAGGTGCTGATGGAGAAGACTGAACTCCAACCATTGAATTGCTTGTTCCACAATCGGAAGATTGTGCACTTGTCAAATTGCTGTCTCCATAAATCCATTGAAAAAAATTGCAACCTCGATCAAGGGACTGCAATTACTCATCAATTTAGTTGTGAAATGTATTCAGATAATATAGGTCGAATAGTATGCTGATTAAAAAAAAAAAAATAATTATACCCCATTGGATTTAGGACAACATCAGAAACGACGATTAAAGTTCGTTGCTGTTTTCGCGACGCGTATCTTGCACTGTCCCTCGCCACAATCACATAAGCGAAGTTCATCTACCCACATAAAATATTCATTATGCCTTGGGCATTTGAAGAACAATCTTCCTCTATTAGGCCCATTTTTTGTTGTGTACTTATTGCACAAATGATTACAGTAGTCACACCTTGCCATTGCGGTGTCAGTGGAAGACATCTGTACAGCACAAAGATTACAAGTCATCCCAATGTAAACATTGTGAAGCGAACAGAAGTATTTTTACTAACACCCCATACACACAATCGAAAGAAAAATGGTGACCTAATTTTTGTTTACCTTTTAATACATAATGAATGCATTTAGCAAAAGTTCAGGATCGATTTAACGAAATTGTAGACATTCTTCTTGAAATTGCCAATTGGTTGGCTATATTAAGACGCACTATAGACATTTGTCTCGTAGATAGTCTCTGGGAGACATCAGATGCGGAAGCATGGTACGCAGGAGTATCAGGATTCATTGGGTCATCAATTTGTTGTTCACTTCCAAGCTCATTGAACAACTGATCTTGAATAGCTTGTTCCTTAATGTAATTGTGGATCCCACAACAAGCGACCACGATTCTTGACTGATCTTCAATATCGTACCCCTTCATACTTTTTAATATGTGGAATCTATTTTTCAATACACTGAATGTTCTGTCAATAACATTCCGCAGTGACGAATGTCTGTGATTGAACAATTCCTTAGTTGTCCTTGGTCCAGGCCTACCTTCACCATAATCTTGCAAGTGATACCGTTGTCCTCGGAATGGCACCAAGTACCCCAATTGACTGGCGTAGCCCGAGTCAACAACATAATATTTGCCTTCAAATATTATGGAAACATTTATGGGATTAGATCTATATTCCCTGTCTACTATATGCGGAAAGACAACACAAAAGTTCATAATACATTTTTACCTGATGGGGGATGAGGAAACCCTAAGTTATCATTGGTTCTTGCTGCATCCAATACCCTTGCATCATGTGCACTACCCTCTCAACCCGCATACACAAATGTGAATCGCATATCGAATGAACATGCACACATAACATTCTGTATGATCATACCCTTCGATTACGATAACGTGTCTCTTCCGATCTACGTACGATGGCACTTATATGGGTGCCATCAATAGCACCAATGCAATCCTATTTTCCATTGAACATAAGTTAGTCCATATAATTGTGTAAATTGCATTGATATTTCATTGGAAACATGGAAATAAATAATCACCATCAGAAGTCTTAGTTACCTTGAAATATGGATAGTACTTTGGATTGTTGGTTATCTCTGGAGGTACCACATCAAAATTTGGTGGCCTGATCGTCTCTAGCGACAAATTTAGCATTGCTTGCAACACCGTGTGGAAGACAGCACTAATCGTCTGTCCTGAACGATTGAATCGACGTTGCATTTGTCTATTACTCAAACCTTGACCTGCTATCATGAGGAACATCGCTAGCTGCTCATCTACTCGAATGAAACGGCTGTCCACTAGCCAGCCTCTATGTACCATTCGATCTCGCAGGTTGAGAAATACATGTCTCTCGAGTCTAAACTCTTGGTAACACACGTCAGCATGACCTGCAAGAACCTCAGCTACCCTAACAGGTCCTGTGTAACTACTATCATTCAGAGGTTCTCTCATCCTATACATACTGAGCATGTTTTGGAATTGGTGTACTATAACCATGTCATCATCGTCTGACGATGACCCTGTGATGTCGGTTGGAAATTGATTTGACATCCCTGTATGAATAGACACATTCAATATATAAAGGAATAGAGTCCATAAATGTACCATCTAATAGCATTCTAATCTACTAACAAGCAACAATCCATCCAGAAATTGTCATAATTGACAACTACTTACTTTCCTGTTAATATAGTGAAATTAATATGATCTTATATCCCAAAGCTATAAAGAAACATACAGTAAGATAAAAAACATAATATTTCACAATCTTAAACAGTCATATCCACTACTGTAAATCTAAAGCACACGCAATCAAAATAAAACAAAGCAACATAATTCAAACATCAACATCATCCATAGTATGCTAAAAGACATAAGTGTGTCAGTCAGTATGAGGCATATAAAATCCAAACAAAAGATTTATGTTCATTCATATCAGAAACTGTTACTTTCACTCCTTCAGACCATGTAGCATCCATAACCTCCTGTCAAGTCTCACTTCAATAAAAGACATGCGCCATCCAGGGTCACTGTGTATCTTACGCTGCGCCAACATATACAAATCCGTCGGGATATCCTCCAAACTGTCCAGTAGCTTCTAACAGCTCATTATGCTATATGGTCCGTCAACAATAGGGTCAGGTGGTCGGGTAACTGCTGAGGTGGCAGAGGTTGATCCCTTTTCCATCCTCCATCAGACAAAGGTTTTGAAATCCTCAGTGGAGTTCGTGAGTGTCCATGTGTGGCTCTTCCTCCTACGATCCGTAGGAGTCCTATCAAGTCGCCGCTTCGGAGGAGCTGACCCCTTGGGTGTCCCAGTACAAGCATCAATGTCATCATTATCAGTGTCATGTAAATCATCATCAATTTCAAGGTTAGTTGACGTTGGAGTTACAATTGTTGCCTGTGACAAACCTCTATCCCCACAGGCACTAGAGTTGGAGAAGATCTCTAACAACTCTGGCCACAAGGGGAGACCATTTCTTCTATACTTTGCCCAATCCTTGTTTCCCTGTAATTCCAAATATTTTCAATTAGTCATCACATTTTTTTCAAAAATTGACAAAAATCCGTTCTATAAACCAAAGATCCTATTCATACCTGAATAGCAGATTCCCATACTGAATCATCAGCTGTGGCAGTCCGAGCATTCGCATCCCATCCGAAACCAGTTGTTTCTAGCAAAGCCCTGAAGCTGTTGTACTCCTTACATAACTTATTCATCTTGTTACGCAGTTGTACTTTTGCAAAGGACCTTTTGAATTCGGCTTCAAGCCCTTTTGTAATGTTGTCCCAACCAACCTTTGTGAATATTGAGTTTGTCTTCAATCCGTTTCGGACATTATCAACTATGAGATTGATGGATGATCTTAGCTCTGCTTCATTCCAGATTATAGTAGTACTTTTGGGGGTTGGGGATCTTGGAGATCTCATATCTCTGAACAATCATTAGAGGGAAGGTAACATATTCAAACACAGACAAGAACATGGAAAAAAATTCAAAGAAATAGGAATAAAAATATTTAGCAAAAGAGGAAGAAAAAAAAAACTTCCAAAAAAAAAGGCCATTTAACTTATATTTATAGCTGATTTCAAATGTGGATATAAATTATAAGGTGAATACAACTTTGTTAGTCACTGGAAGAAATGAAGTAATTGCCCAAGTCAACATTAGAGGGAAGAACATATCAAGAAAAACCACATTAACAACTTTAATTATGCTGATTCTCCTTAAGTTTTGGAAGAAATGATTATGCTTTTGTACTTGGCTTCCCCATGCTACACAAGTTGTTTCTGTTTTCTGGTTTATTTTTCAATTTGCTTTCAGCTGCATCACTTCTGCACTCCTATAGACCTGAGCTGCTTTTTCTGTTATGGTATCAACTACATTCCCAAGACCTTTAGGTTATACCAATTTTCCGTCAAATTACTATTTTCAGGTACATAACCTTGAAGATTTCTATTTGGTTAACTTGACTATAAATCATATGAGACTTCTAATCATAACGCTATGCAGAGATGTAGATGTAAATAAGTGTTTTATAATCTTCAAAGAACATAATATAACCTTAAGCAATGCATTAATGGTTTAGCTTTGACAATGCAGACAGAGTTGACACACTGAAATAATGGATCAGCAAGCTGGGGGAAAAAGCTTATAGTTTCACACATGGAGTTCGTGAGCATGGTAATTGTCTTATCCCATCTCTTTATACATTCTGTGGCTTTTTTTTTTTTCCTTTGATAATTTGAATAAATTAGATTCATATTGCTTAAGTATGAGCTATTTTTTCTTTTGGCAGGATGGTCAATATTCAGATGATTCAAAGCAAAGCACTGCTGATATGACAGTTTTTGTGAGTACCATACTAGGCTTTTTGTTGTGTTAAATTGAGGAAAGAAAATCTAGAGTGATTGTATCTGTTTTTGACTATGGTCTACTAATTGGATGGCCCCATAACATCCATTAGAGATGGTTCCCCAGCCTAATGCATGAGTTTGGAAGCTGGAGGTTTGTCAAATTACACTTTATGCTGGTAGTCCATCTTTATATATATAGCACCAATGTAGTTCACAATTTTTTTTCGGTAAAACAGAGCTGAGAAAATTCTCCCCTCCTTTATTCCAACATTATGTTGTCCCAACTGTGCTTCCATGGTGAACTAAAGGAAACCTTTCTCCACCACTAATTGAAAATGTTAAAACTCATGAACTAACAAAAAGGTTTTAACTATGAAATTAACAATTTTTATTAACTCTTAGATTAGTTGGAACCCAACTACTTGCTTTAATTGCCTAAGTAGATACTGTAATTAATCTGTATTCCCAAAGAAGAAAATAGAAATAGAAATAAAAAAAATTAAAACCATAATCAAATCAATCAACTGCAAATGATGCTTTTATGGCTCAACATCCAAAATACAGTAACAGAAGATGAGTCTTCAGCCATGATTGAGCAAATAAGGGAAACTTACATCAAAAGAACACTATGAGCAATTCAGGAAAATCAGAATACAAGCACAATCCAGACCCAAAAAAAAAAATAAAAAAATAGTCCATGGCAAGCAATATAAACTGGTTTTTAATATCAACAGATCAGAGTCAGATCTTCTTCAAACCATGGTCGGAGATCTCTCTTGGGAGGCCTTGAATGCCCAAAGTCTTGCTCTAATCAGATGTGTAGAATCAACTCATATGGATTATGAAATCAGGCTGGAAATTAGAACTAAAACAGGGAAGCCGCAGGTTAAGTATTCAGGGAATCTCTGATGAAATTCAATACCAACATAAATCGAGAATTACAAAAAAAAAAAAAACCTAAATCGAACAAGAGCTGTGGCTCAGGAAGGCAAGAAGATCAG
>NC_056561.1:23246826-23297226 GCF_013358625.1 Macadamia integrifolia | reverse complement strand
TACATAAGCAATCTTTCCGAACCTTGTAAACTTGTATGCATTATTTATTCTTGATTTTTCATTACATTTTGCATCGTTTTTAGGGTTACATTTAGGATTGTGTTTCTATAGTTATATGACTCTTTTTGCAGAATCAACGTGTTTTCTAAAACCAACCATTTTCACACTCCCATGTTATATGAATGATTCTCCCTTTCTACCTTCCCTTGAGAATGTATCATTGATGTCCCTCAAAAATTATTTATCGTTGCCATTTGGGGACCATTGATCCGATCATTACTTGTGATGGTTGTTCAGGTATCGGGCATCTTGAAAATCGATACAGTTTTGGAATGAATAGATACTGGATTGTCCATATCGGATAGAAATTAAAAATTGATACACTATCAATCAGACATCAAAATCGGAAACATGCAAAACCGATACAGACGATTCGATACCTCAAACCATAGTTGCATCACCAGGTGGATCCATTACAGTTACCCCTCGGCCCTCATCATAGGTCTTCCAGGAGCTTTGGCAATTAGGCACTCTCGTAGGGTACTAAAAGACGACTGAAAAAAGTGTAAGAAGCTATGGTAGAGCAGAGCCACTCGTTCGCTCTGTCGCTGCTCATATATCTCTGCAGGTAGAGTGGGTAACTGCAACTGCACTTCGCCATTACTAAACCACACCAACATAATAACTCCGGTCTTCTCCTCCTCCTACTCCTACTAGTCCAGTCAAAACTTGGACCAAGAACCTTTTTGTGTTTTTGCCATTCATCTCTCGCGTTTTCTTCTTTGTTGCATTTATTTGGTCCTAGTGAACTCACTTCTCGAGGGTTGGACCTCTGATCTATCCTGCAGGAGGGGATTGAGGACCATTTATTACCAACTATTTGAACACAGCCTTGGACCGACGACTGTACTTTAGCTACTATATATTAAGCTATTATTATATATATATACGTTGCTCCATGGCAAGGCCCACGTCAACCGTCCACCAGCCCCAGTGTACCATTCGACACAAAAAATAAAGATATCTCCACTAATGGCCTCTCCCTCCCTCTCTCTCACCTCGTGTCTCCTGTCTTACTCATCCTCTGCTGTGACCGCCCTGAGGGACTGTCTGTGATTTCTGTGCGACTCTTGTGGAGAAGGGATAGGGTCGTTGTCGTCTCGGTGATTAGTGATTACACCCCGGCGCTTGTGAGTTGTGTGTGGTGGAGTGACGCGTGAATAAAGAGTCATGGTGGACACGTATCGTCACGAGTGAGTGAAATAGTTAGTTGTAGATAAGGGTGTCAATCGGTCGGTCTAGTCGGGTTTGATCACTTGAAAGCTTTGTATTGTATATACGGGCTAGTTTTGGGGGGCAGTTGTAAGATTTATAATCGGGTCGATCGGTGTTAGGCTTTCATCGAACTTCCTTATATGGGACTTAACCAGGGTATAGACCTATTTAAGTCTAAACGGGCTTTAAACGTGCCTACCAGAAAATTATTTTCTTAAGTGGGTTGAAGGCCCAGAAATATGTGACGCAACTTGAATAGAAAAGGGAAGTGATATGAGATTGTCGTTCTTCTTTCTTAAAAAAAGAAGAAATTATGACCATTACAACTTACAAAACAAAAGTTACTTTAATCAAATCCTATTACAAAGCAAAAAGTAAGAAAATTTAATTAGTTTCTTACTAGTAATGGCAAAATAGAAATTTTATGTAGTATTAAAGGGGTCGGGCTAGGTCAGGCTACAATGAGTCAGTTCAAGTTGGGCTTATAAACATGGCGGTTCAGTCGAGTGCCCGACGAGCTAGCTATCTGCACTGTGAACGCCTGTTTAATCGGGCTGGTCCAGGTCGGGTAGTAAACGTGTCAACCTCGATTGAGCCCACCGGTGCGGGCTCAGAATTGACACCCCTAGTTATAGGGGTGAGATAACATGGGTTTCTTAAACCCTAGCTCAATTCTAACTTTTTTTTTTTTTTTTTTGTGCAAATAAACTTATATTCATCAAAGACGGGCAAACATGCCAAAACAATATCACAAAGCTCTCCAGCAAGAGGAGGGATCTCCAAAATCATCAGGGAAAAAAAGAGCCCATTTAGCAACAACATGAGCAAAACCATTACAAGACCTGCTGATATAAGAAAAGGAGCAAAGAGAAAAAACAGCTTTGAGAGACATTATATTATACACAATGCTCCCAATGGACATTTGGGGAGAAGAGGGGGATGAGAGGCTATTTATGAGAGTAAGGCAATCGGAGAACACCATTACCCTAGAGTAACCCTCACGTCTGGCTGAAGAAAGAGTTAGACGGATAGCCAGAGCTTAATCCTAACTTTTCAAAACTTAACCCAAGCCGAATTCAATTTTGCCGGGTTTACGTTTAGGTCCAATCCTACCACATTAATGTCAACTTAATCCAGTTCTAATTGATCTTGATTGGATTGAATTTCTTAAAACTCCAACCCAATTATAGGTCCCTAAAACTCAATCCAGACCTAATCCAACCTTATCGGGCCATACTAACACAACCCGGCCCTAATTGACCTTGAATGGGCATGTTTGCGCCAAGTTGGCCCTAATTGGCACTGCTTTTTGTTAGCATCGGGCTAACCATAATTGATTTTGTTTTTACAAGCAAGGTGGGGTTGCGTTAAACGCAATTTGTATTTGATGAATTAAAATTTTCTGTATATATTGGATATAAGAATCAATGACCCATATTTCATTATTCTGAATAAAATGATAGGATGATAGCCCTAAGTTATATTCTGTAAATCAAGGTTAAACTTAGTGCCGAGTTGGGCTAAGTTGGGCCTAGGACTCAACCTAGGTCTGACCTAACCCGAACCTAGGTTCAGTGTTTTCAGCCCTAACTCTTTTTCAGGGTTAGAAATCTTAGCCCAAGTCTTGTTTGAGCTCAAGGCGAGTTCGGACCATTAGGATCAAACTTACATCGCTAGTTACTTGTTATCTTGGATCTCGATCCTCTTCAACTCCCTCCCAACCTCTCACATGCATGCAGCTCAACATTTGGGTACATTAATACATGCAATCGCATATGATTGGAACGCAACCCCATACATATATGTGAGAGGTTGGGAAGGAGTTGAAAGAGTTGGGAATCGTAGTAAAAAGTGTTCTTGTTTGGTTCTACATGCACTCTTCCCCCATTGCCCTGGTTTTAGCGATTTGTCACCGCAAATGTTCCTTTTTCATTCTGGATCTAGGACCATTCCTTTCGATTCACCTTTTCAATCTCTTACCAAAATAGACGGAGTAACATATCATACTGCCATACTATTATATAAAAACATATACTCATGCTTTGTGGCTAATCTTTCCATTGACTATTTTACCCTTCATATTTATTTAAATTCCTTATTTTTTTTTTCTTATCATTTTGTCATAATTTTTTAATTCTCCCAAATTGTTGGTATCCTTTCTATTTTTTATCTAAATTTTTCTTATTTCTATTTAATTTTTAAAATTTAACAAATCTTTACCCACCAATAATAGAATCAAAGAGAAAGTTGGGAAGAGAGAATTTAGGAGCTTGAGTTGGTAGATAATTTATTCCCTTTCCTTCTCTATCCCAAACTCTCCCCTTGCCTACGATCTCCCCTCTTCTCTATATTCTCCTCTTTCTTCCCTTAATATTATAATAGAGTTTATTGGCTTTTAAAAAGTAACAAATCTTTACCTCTCTCTTTGTAAAATATCATTTATATAATAATATGATTCTATATATATTTACACCAAAAAATCGTAAAATCTTATAACTAAATATTAGTTTTCTCTTATCTTTTTCTCTCTCCCAATTTCCTTTTCCTTCTCTCACGTTCCACTCTTTTGTAAAATATTTTTTATTTAATAAAATCATTCTATATTTAATATTTTTTAAGTTTGTCCTGTTGGGGATCCTTTACCATATTAAACATATGAATAATCCTATAGTATTTAGAATATAAGAATCATAAAAGATATTTAACCATGGATATAGTCCCTAAACCAAGATCAATAAAGTACTCCCTTCATAGATCTTAAAATACATAACCATATAGATTTACCATATCTATAATAATCAATGGGACATACATGACATGAACTATAAATGGGAATAGAGAAGTACCTGTGTAACTTTAGAAACCTCATGAGCATAGATCATGAACCTCTATCCCATGTGATTAAACATTACTCCCATGAAGATGACAATGATGAACTACGCAAGTGGAGTCCTTCTACTGAGATTTTCTGCAGCCTCTTACTCTAGGGCTTCCTCTCTTTCTATGCACTTGCTCTTATGAGAAAGTCGTGCTCCCAAAACCAATAAGACATTAAGTGATGGCTATAGGGATCGTCAGTATTCTATTTATAATAGAATCTCTAAAACCCTATTCCACTCTCACAATGGAAAGAGCTAGGAGTTTCCTAATTAGAGTGGGTCTATTATTGCTTGGGTCCAATGGATCAATCGGTATCAATTAAGCCCACATAAAAATCCTAACATGTCCTACCGTATATGCATCTCTTTCTCCCGAGAATTTCCTTACACTTTCTTACGCCCCTCCTCTTCTCTCTCTTTTTCTGTCGTCCCTCTAATGACAACCCTCTCTAACTTCTTCCTAGCTGCTCTGGTGTGAATCCGATCATAGAATAAGGTCGACTCTACTTGCAAGTGAGTGTTCGAGACGGCTTCTGGTGTGAGATGCTTACAACGAACCCCAACTCCTGTGAACAACTACCTCACTCTCTCCAGTGATGGATTTTTATTTGTTTTTCCCTGCAATTTTCCTCCAAGAGGGAAATCATTCCACTGCAACTCTCAAAGGGAAATCAAGTCGGTGTTATTGAAGCTCGATTGGAACTCACCATTGTTGGGGTAAAACCTCTCTCTCTCTCCCTGGTTATTTCTTTGTTACATCTTTTTACCTTTACTTGTTACTATCTCCGACGTAGAAATCTCCACTGATTTGTAGGTATGCTTTTGCAGGTTTGCCATAGTTGGGAAACATCCACCAATGATTAATAAGTTTTTTATGGTGTATAAACATGTATAGAGCGAGATTTAGATTCAGTTCAGTTCGAGTCAATTAGTCTATCATTTCAATATTCAATCATAATAGATTTCGGTAAGAACTCATATTTTGTTTGAGAAGAAATCATATTAATGTGAACCTCATATCTCATATTAACACCATAGGTCTAGAAATATGATCCCTCTTTATCATCTAACCATATTCTTCAATCTATTAAGCCCATTTAAAGTTATTAACACCTTATGGCTCTCCATTCTCCTTATCTTGCATCATCTTTATATGGCCGGCACTTTAGATGAACTGCTCATTGTAACCAAATTGTCATTATCTTTTGCTAATCTATCTTTCCCATTCAAATTTAAATTCAAAACTCAAATGCATGGAGCTTATGAATAAGAATGCTGTATATTTTGAGGGAATAAAATTATCCCATCATAAGGTTTTTAAAACCCTTTTATCATATGGGTCATCACTGGTGGCATTGTGCAGTGGTCATATGTGAGGTGAAGAGGTCCTTGGTCCCACCTCAGAATTTATTAATGACCAATCAAATATGAACTTTGATTATGCTATGGTGCATGTATTGGCAAAAAGAAGATGAAATAACCTAGAGGGGGGATGAATACTAAGTTATGTTAGTGAAATTTAAATCTTTTTGAATTCCCCAAGTGTGATTGTAAAAAGAAATGTGGAATAAAAATAAACAATCACACTACACCAAGATTTATAATGGTTCGACTCAACTTGAGTCTAGTCCACTCCTTACAAGTTCCACTTGTAAGCTATTCCACTAATTCTTCCTTTCAGTACAGTAGATAGGGAAGAAAACCTTTACAAAATCTTGTTTAGGACAAGAGTATCTTTGCAATATCCTTCAACGTAGAGAGGCACCTTTTACAATCCCGTTTAACGGTGGAGAGACACCTAACTCTTTTAAGAATAAGAGGATCCTTACACAATCCTAATTACAGTCTAGGAAAATGTAAAAGCAACAATTTAAATAAGTGGAATAGAATTGTTCAAGTTTACCTCGTGCGGTGCGTGCAAAATGAACATGCAAAGTGAATGATTGAATGCACCTTTCGTAGTCTCCCTTGAGTATAGAGAGGTGAAAGAGACTTTACTTCAATCTTGAGTTCTTGAAGAACGTGTTTGACTTCAGTCCGTGAACTCAATAAAATAACGGTTGATCCTCACAAATGACTTTGATATGATTGCTAAAAGCTTTCTTAATTGTTAATTATTAAAGTCATAAGTGGGGTATTTATATAGGTAGAGACGAGGCGTAGTTAGGGTAACAAAATCACCCAACTTGGAAGGAGAATAATCTCTAACGGATAGAAATTTTCTCAACCAGCAGTTGCCGCTTCCAACCAACAATTGCCGCTTCCAAGTCCAGTTGTATAAAAGTAGCCATTAGACTCAAAATATAGTTGTTATATAGCCGTTGGAGGTGTTTAGAGGTGAACCGACAGTTGCCGTTTCCATCTGGTAGTTGCCGGATGCCCTCTGTAGGCTAAATCAAAGAGGACCATTTGATCTGGAATTGATCAGGCAAACCGGTTCAATTTTTAATTAAATCCGACAGTTGCCGATTCCATCCGATAATTGCTAAATGGTCTCTGTTACCATTCTCTGATAAAAAGCTAACCACAGAGACCAAGCGGTAGTTTCTGCTTCAATCTAGTAGTTGCCGGTTGGTCTATGTTTTGTGTTTTGATTGCCCAGTAGTCACACAAAGAGTGTCCAATGCCTTAGGTTGTTTCTTATGTCTTTTTTAATACTAAAATGCATGAGTGTAGTGCGTGTTAGTGTGTGTAAATTACAACCTAATCTAGAGGTCTTCAAGTTTTGAACTCTTCAAGTCTTCTAATCTTCAACTGTTCAAGTCTTCTAGCCATCAATTCTTCAAGTCTTTCAACTTTTCAATCATGCAACTAGAGTCTTCCTTTCAATCACTTTATGCCATATCACGTCTTGAGCTTCAATGGGTGTACACTTATATCTTAAAATCAAGTGTCTTGGCTATGGTCCTTTACATGACACTAGAAAGATAGCTATTAGAGCATTACTTATTTGTTATCATCAAAACCATTATGGAGAGGGATATTCCCAACAAAAGAAGGGGAGGGTGGTGTGTAGGTTTCACTTTCACCAAGCTTGTTGTATAGGGAAGAGTGAATGCAAGACAACCAAACAAATGAGAATGACTGAATGAGCAGATTGAAAGGTAGAGATAAGAAGATAAATGGAGGTCAAAGTGGTGAAGTCAGGTTCAGGTGGGTCGGTGTCTTCTGTGGGAGTAGTATTGGAGAGAGGAACTGCTATCGAGATGCTGCCCTCGAATTAGGCCAAGAGCTTGTGAGTACTTTTTCAATCCCCTTCTTTTTTCCTCTCAATTGGGTGATTTCTCACTTCTCAATTTTTGTTTCTCTTGTTTATCCCCCCCCCTCCCCTCCCCTCCCCTTTCCTTTTTTTCTTCTCCATCTTGATTCTTATCTGACCCCTTTATTATATGTTGGGATTCTGCGAAGGTTTCGAGGAGGCTGAATCTTGTTTATGGCGGTGAAAATGTTGGGTTGGTGGGTTTGGTCTCTCAAGCTGTTTACCGTGGTGGCTGCCATGTTATTGGGTAAAGTTAACAGTGAATGGATCAGGTTCACGTACAAGAATGTTCTCTCTCTTCATTTAATTGGTTTTAAATCCACGGATCAGGATCGTTCTCGTACGTTCTCATACGTGAACGTGATCCGCTCTCAAGTTAACACCAGCACTCATTCTCATAAGATTAAGGCCATTATTTCTTCAACTTCTCTTGTTCTTCTCTGCTTCTCCCCTGCTTTTTCACTTGTTTATTATTATTTTGCTTCAGGATCATCCCCAAGACTCTCATGTCCAAAGAGGTCTGTAACTTTATCTGGGTTTTCTTTTCTCGATAAATTGCAGCTGTTGTGTTGTTATTTATTACTGCGGTAATGATGCAATGTTGCATGATGTTATTGAAATGTTGGGTTTTTGTTAATCAAATAATAGAAGAAACTGTGGGGGAAGTGAAACCTGTAGCCTACATGCACCAAAGGAAAGTTGAGTGTAATGAAGACAGCAAGAAGTGGATACTTTGTTTTATTTAGATTGGATCCCATTTAGGTCCCTTTTCCCCTCTAAGGCATGTGAAGTTAATTAACGGTTTGTTCATTTGTATGTAACAATTAGTTGGAGAAATATTGCTAACTGATATTATTCTGTTTTTTGTCATGTGCAGGTTTACTCTCTCGAATATGGTCCTGTGCATATTGTTTTGGAGGGGAATAAAAGTGTCTATCAAGATTATTCAAACAATTACTAAGACAGTGATCACTGTGGATTGGTTAAAGTATGCGAGTCATGTTTGATTCATTATTCTTGTTTGTTATGTGGAGAACTCTCAGAAAAGAGAATATTGTGGAAGCTTTGGCTTTACAATGTTATCGAATCCAGTTTTTTGCTACCTTACATAGTTATATATTACATTGGAATTGATCTCAATCTTGGTGATCAGAGTGTAAAGTGAATTGGAAGTCTGCCATAACTTAAAAATTCAATCATGTTGTGAGTGTGTGTGTGTGTGTTTTACAGTCCATGATTATTTGGATATTTTTTGGAAAGGAAAAAAAAATTGAATGTGTTTTTCTTTTTTATTATTGTTTAAAGAATGAATAAGACATTATTTTTGCCGAGGAATTCATATTTAAACATAAGAGTATAATTTGTAATTAAAGCCAATCAATTTAAATACAATTAAGATCAATATTTCCTTTCTGGAAACTACGTATAATTGTAGAAGCCCCACAAAGTTTATGGTACCAAGATACAAATTGCAAAATCAACAAGCCACTTGTAGCTTTATCTTAGAAGTGGTTTGTTGATCAATAATTTCAATGCTTATCGTGCATACTTGTGAGTTCATTATAGTTTGATGATCCCAATGCTACCCTATAAGTTCTCTCTTGAAAAAAGAAAAATTAATGTAGGAAAAATATCTCAAAAATGAGCGTGCTTATCTAATCTGTATCTAATTCAAGAAATTGTTTATGTAGCTACAATGGCGTACTTGTGAACCCTCT
Organism: Macadamia integrifolia; assembly: GCF_013358625.1. Classification (NCBI taxonomy): domain Eukaryota; kingdom Viridiplantae; phylum Streptophyta; class Magnoliopsida; order Proteales; family Proteaceae; genus Macadamia; species Macadamia integrifolia. The sequence goes on along the minus strand of NC_056561.1, from coordinate 23,288,095 downwards.
TGAAGCCAAGGGTGTTTTCTTGTGATAATTATATTGTTTAACTACCTACTCTTATAGTTTACATCTGCTAATTGTAGACAATATTATTGCCTTTATTTTGTTTCAATATCATTATCTTCATCATCATCATCATTATGGTTAATAATGATTTAAATCTCAAGATGCAGATCATTTTTTAAACTCCACCAATCTCAAGTTGACTTGGCTGTCTTTGCCAATCATGGCTGAGTTTGAGATAAACAGATGATACCTGGTGAGCCAATATTTGTGGGGGTTCAAGTATCATAACTTGGGATTAGGCTCCACTTGCTCTCTCTCTCTCTCTCTCTCTCTCTCTCTCTCTCTCTCTCTCTAGAATAGCATTTAACTATTGATTTCTAAAAAAAATAAAATTGTAACTATCTATCATTATTTGAAATTTAAAAATAATACATTTAATAGTCATTTTAAATTACTAATTGCTTCAATGGATATCATAGATGATTGAAATATATTTAGTTTCATGTAGATATTTTGTTCTCTCTCTCTCTTAAACACACATAAACACACGGCCACATGTGCATTTGCACATGTCAGTTATATATATTGGGTGAGTGGTAGTAACATTAAAGCGCTTCAAAGGTATGAACACCACATTAAATATCAACGGTTGATCTACCTTTAGATAAATCTTATCCATCCATTGTTTCAATGCATCAACCAGTTACTCTTTTTTTTTTTTTCAATGCATCAACCGGTTACTCACCAACACGGTGAAGGCTCACAAGCCCCCCTCTCCCTCCCCGCCTCTGCATCTCCTTCTCCCTCTCTCACTCCCACCCAAACCCTCTCCCCTCCACTGTGAACCCGTGGCATCCCCACCTCTCCATATCCGCCTCTTTCTCTCTCTCTCTCTCTCTCTCACACACACACACACACACCATTCACAATCTGCCCCTACCGTCGCATACTGGTTGCCCCAATCAGTAAGCCAAACGTCCTGGGGGTTGAATTTTTTTTATGTTGTTAGTCATTATGGAACCATCTGATGTGGTACTTAATCTGCTAATGAGTCTTTTTCCCGTGCTGAAGCAATTTGTTTGGACGCCATAGAGCTTCATTTCATGGTCTTCTGTTACTCCTTTCCAAGAGAGAAAATAAAAGTCCCCTTTTACCCCCTTTTGGTAGTACATATCAAGATGCTGTGAACTAGTGAGGAAAGTTCTTTGTTTTGAAATTTTAGTCTTCAGGGTTACAGGCTTATAGCCATCGCTTCCAAAAATTGTTGAGCCGGTGCAGAAAAGGCATCGGGATCCATGGAGCCCCAAAACCGATTGTGTAGCAGAATGTTACCGGCTGTGAAGACGAAGATGATGCCTGGAAGAGCCATTAATAAGTTGAATGTTTTATAACATAAGATTTTGACCTTTGATAGGCAGCCAACAGCATTGTTACTTACCTAATGTTAAATCACGGGGATTAAATTTTTTAGACATGGTAAGCCAATGAGGTTCAGGGTCCCTTTTAGTCAATTGTTGAGCTTTGGCATGGTGTAGGTGGCTACATCCACCCCGCTTCATTGTATATCCTTCTCTCATTCTCTGCTTTCTGCAAGGAGCTTCTCCTAGGCAGATTTTAATTCCATTGTGGCATGTTGTCCTAAAAAAAAAAAAAACAGATTCGTCTAAAGTGAGAATCTTGCGGCTTTGAATGAGTTTTTAACACTGATCTTGTTTCCCCACATTACAAAATTGTAGAATTAGCAGGAGAGGGGAAAAGATGAATTACTGAATCTGTGTTTATGGCATTTATACTTTATGAAAAACTATGCAGCTACTGAGATTTTTCTCGTCTCCCCAGACCAATTTCAATTTATGACCCCATGAAATAGAAACAGAAACCATACCTAAGCATTCAATCTCCCACTCTCAATGTCTCATCTCACCAGTCTCAGCAGCAGAACTAGTTTGCCTGAAATCTCCAAAATTACATGGCATAGTTAAATAGATCAAACCCAATATCTAAAACTTGGGAAAGAACAACTTTGAATCTTAGATCAAAGATCTAATGATTACAAAGCCCCCTATGTATCAGCAGGATGCCTGTGAATATTGCTAGGTTAGGTTATTCTCAAGCACTGGCTTTACCAAATTCACTGGTGGTAGTCGGAGATTTAATCGCATGGAAACTAGAGCAGCTGCCAATTTTTGCAGCTGACTTATGATGCTTCACGAGAGGTACCAATGACTGCACCACATCTGCCATCAGAGGCCTATAATCTGCTTCAGGCTGGACGCACATGGCAGCAATGGCAGCCACCTGAATGACCTCCTTCATAGAGTACTGACCTTCCAGGGCTGGGTCCATAATCTGCTCAACCTTCTCTCTATCTGTAAGCCGGGGCAGAGCCTTCATACAAACAAGCAGAAAACAAATAATACAATGAGAATATGCATCAAAACAGGAAAGAGAGAATCTTGTGCCTAAGGTCCATTAACTCAGCAAGCCAAATGAGAAATGAGAGATGAGTGCTTACCCAAGAGACAAGAACACCTTCCCCAGGAGCCCTCTTCATGTCTACTGGCACTCTGCCTGTAAGCAATTCCAAGAGCACAACCCCATAACTGTAAACATCTGATTTTGTTGTCAAATGCCCAGTTAATGCATACCTATAGAGGAAACAAATACAAATTTTCAGATTAAACAGAAAATCAGGAAATAAAGTGTTTGGGCTTGATAATAGTAGGAAGTCATTTAACCGTAAAAAGAACCCAGTGCATGAGGCTCCCACCACTGCAGGGTCTGGGAGGAGCAAATGTGCACAGCCTTACCTCCTGCTTCACAGGAGAGGCTGTTTCCAAGGTTTGAACCTGTGAACAACATGTTGCAATAGTGCAACTTAACCATTGTACCACAGGCTCGCCACTACTTAACCATTGCACCACATCCAACATATATTTAATGCCATCGTTTGCAAAATATTCTTTCAAGAACTAAAACAAATAGGAAAATTTTGCAATGGTAGTCTGGTACTAGTTGTGGTCCCTCTATTTTCAGCAGTTTGTTTGGCCAACATAGGCAACAGCGTGAAATGGTGGAAACATGCCATGGTCATGCATTTTTCGAAAAGAAAATAAAAAGGGTGGGGGGTTGCAACTTATCTGTGACTTGGGGAACTCCCAACAGTTGGAAACCAAATTGTCCCCACAGACTCTTTTACATACATTTCAAAGGGACATAAATGGATCCACGAAAATTTTTGTGTGAGCAAGTGCATGTGTGCATGTGTACATACTCATATGAAGAGGGGGGAGGGATAAACAATCAAGTGTAAATATCTTCTTATTCTTACTCGGGGGCCACATATCCCTGGGTGCCCAATACACGGGTTGAAACGTGCCCACCAGCCTTTTCAGATCCAAGCTTGGCCAACCCAAAATCAGAAACTTTGGCATGGAAGTTCTTGTCCAAGAGGATGTTGCTGCTCTTAAAATCTCTGTGGATCACAGGGGGGCTAACATGTTCATGGAGGTATTCCAGCCCTTTTGCAGCTTCCAGACCAATTCTCAACCGGGTGTCCCAGTCCAACTTTGTCATACCTGTGCTGGAACCTGTAGAATTCAACAAGAGAACACTAGCACAAATATATAAAGTAGTACCAGTTCTATGGGAAACACCAAGTCAATCTTCAATGGTGCCAAACATCAGTCACTACACAGCTTAATTGGATGGCACTCACAAAAGATGCAACATGTTGCACATGTGATGTACCTCCTCCTACTCAATATGGTCCAACGGTCGAAAAGCACCCCCACCACGTGGAAAAAACAATGCCCTATTTTTGTTGGCATGTTTCACCTTACAAGTTGATATTTGGATCATTGGAATGGCCACATTAACCCTCCAAAAGATTCAAGTAAACCAAACAACCACCATGGTTGGTTGAGTAACCAAGAAAAACTTCTCCCATGTTTAAAACCAGACAGCTCAGCTGATGCTCAAACACAGTGGACATGTCGAAGATGTAACTGGCAACCATCTAAGCGGTAAATTGTGGCAAAATAAACCTTGGGGCAATGCGCAAATGTAGAACAGCGAATCAATTCTGTAAAAATGGCTTCATGGCCAAAAGTACTATGGAAAAACAAGGTGCAATACATGCTTTGGAAATACGGTTAAAACTGACCCATGAAATCCAGAGAGCATCCTATACATGCAGTGGCTGGAATGGAATACGAGCCATTCATATGGCAGAAATAGTAAAATGTGAAGGAAAGGTTTCCTTGGCCAGTGGTCTACGAAAAGTTTCAAACTCTCCATCAGTTGGCCAATTCTCTGGATTGACCATATTTCAAACCACCTCCGCTGTAGGGCCCACCTTTTCTCATTGCAACATTGACCATGTAATGTCACTCATCACAGTTCTAAACTCCTAAAGAAAGACACCAAGAAACAAGTGCTTTAAGCTTTATTCTACAAGTGTGAGGTGCTTGACAGATTCCCCACAATGCTAACATAAGAGCTTTTTCAGCACTGCCAACATGAGTTTCCAAGTGGAAGATTCCCCATTCAACGAGGTTTGATTGATAGGTACCTAGCGAGCTTGTTGCAATAGCAGCAACAGAAACACAATAACAATTATAAATATATAGCAAAGCTGCTGACTGGTGCTAAATGAACTCAACCCCAAACCACGACTGGGATAAAATGAAGGCATCTTCACATAGATGATGAAATAATCACCATGCCCAGAGTGTTCAAAATTTGAAATATTTAACTCAAAAGCTTAAGCTGTTTGGTGGAGAGACCCAACTAGCACATGAAGTCATCCAAGGTCCTAGAATTAGTTGATGTGGGATTTTTCCCAACAAGAGAGTGTCATTAACACAGCTATTCAATACCAAACTACTCTCTCACAATGAAAGTTTGAAAAGCTTGACCACACTAAAGTACCCACATTCAAGTTTCCAAAATTTGGGCCGGACCTGATACATACAAACTCCCAACAACCATCTAATTGATATATTTTTCCAAGATGCTGCCATGAATTTGTGACTATTAAATAGTCTTCCCATCAATTTTAGCTATTTTCATGTGGTAGTACATTACTGTCTAGAGGTCTCTCTTGCAGTTTCACTGCATAAACATGTCCTTGGATTTGCAGGTAGCAAACTTGCATACAAATTTGCTGAAAGATGCCATGCAGGACTTTTCGGTTGGATTTTGTACTTTGTGATCTTTGCACTGTGGCAGATTGTTTTCTCCTGGCGGCATGCCCACTTATGTCATGTTTTTTTTTTCTCTCCTGTTTCCCATTCATCTCCCTCCAAAAAAAAGTATTCAAATTGCTATCAGCCTCAGAATTCTCTCTCAAAAACACTATTAACAATCAAATACCAATATTTAACAGTTAGGAAGCTTACTTGAAAACTATCCAATGATCCTAATGATGTTCATGTACACATGATTTCAACAAATTATGCCAAGTTCCATATTCATCTCGTAGTTCTAATTTGTTGTTGACTTCTTAGTTTTGTTTGTAAATTTAAAGTCTGGTTTTGGGGAAGATGCATGATTTAACTATGTTTCAATTAAATGAATACTTGGAAAAAGCCAGTCCATCAAAAAATCTTGACAAGATCTCTACTCCGAAAATCAGCTACTGAGTAATGGAGGAAAATACAGAGCTAGCACTCAAAATTTCCTAGTTTTTGGAAATGTAATGAAGAGCAGTCAAAATTTCCCCTAGAACTCCACAACTTAGCTCATCTTTTATTATTTACACAAAGCAGAGAGAGCAGAGAACAGATGAAAGACGATGAAAACAAAACTAGCATAAGAATAACAGGAAACCACTTACCACCGCTGGGATATAGGTGCTCCTGCAGACCTCCATTGGACATAAACTCATAAACCAGCAACTTATGGCTATTATCTGAACCATACCCAAGCAAACCCAACAAATACGGAGAACGAAGACGACCTAGCAACTCCACCTACCGTTCTGAAGCTAATCAGAAAAAATCCAAATGGGAGAGAAACAAAGAGAAGAAAAATATGATTTTGGAAGAAAACTGTGGATCGAACCTCCATTTTGAACTCTTCTTCTCCCTGTTTTCCAGCTTGATCCATCAACTTAACCGCAACCTTCCTCCCATCTGAAAGCACCCCTCTGTAGACAGACCCAAACCCTCCATGGCCAATGACATTCGACTTACTGAAACCACCAGTCGCCGAATGAAGCTGCTTGAAGGTAAACAGTTGAAGCCCATTCTCAGTCGCAACTGTCACTTCAGCCCCGCCATCTCTTTTTTCCTCATCACTTCCTCCTAACAGAAAAGGGAGAAAAATCAATAAAAAGAATTGCTAAAGAAAATGAAAGAACACTCAAGGAGGACAAGAAAGAAGATTCTCACTCATCTGGGTCTTCAACTTTAAGCGTTTGGAGACTTTGTTTCGGACATAGCAGTAGTAGCTGAAAGCAAACAACAATGAGATCACCGATAAAGCTGCGAGGACAACGATGACCACTACCCCGAGTTTCTCTTTCTTCCTATAATCCTCTGCTTCCATCCTTTTGGAGCTCAGAGCAAAGTAAAACCCTCAAAGCCCAGCTAAAGAATGCAAAGCTATCGCCATTTTCAAGAGAAAGAGAAGAAAAAAAGGAAAGAGTTTCCGGGTTTCAGTTGTCAATTTCTCACTTCCCACTCTCTTCACCCCCTTCTCGGGGTTCTCGAGTTTGTGAGTCTCGTTGACTGAAAAAGACAAAATGGAGGGCAGAGTAGTACCCCACGCAAAGCATGGTTTTTGCAAATTGGGATTCGAAGCGATGAGAAAAGGGAACCTGAGAACCAGAGAGAGAGAGAGAGAGGGAGAGAAGGGAAGGGGAAAAGGACAAATTAGTTCACTTCCCTATGCCTTTCAAAAGACAGAAAAATGCAAATACCACTCAAGAGGAGGAACCTGACAAGTAGGGAAGTGACTGTAGAGCTTTTGAGTCTTGAACAAGTCAGTATTCAAGAACGTAGTTTGAACTTGAACCAGAAATAGCTCCCTCCCTCCCTAGCTCGGATTGGAGCTTAGAAGCAGAATGGATCAACCGCACGACTGGGCCACTTTTATCTCCATTAATGGAGGTATGGTCATAAGGGGAGGTAGAAACTAGAAAGTGACACTAGAGAAGGAAATGGTTTGAATAAATGGATAGAATTATAGAACTGGGCAAGGTCACTTGGTTTTAGTGCACGGTGTCGGTCACCTTGGAGACCGATACGATACCGATATAAATCGGTATGAATCGGCCAAGATTGGATAGGTTTGTCTTGATTTTTTAAAAATCAAAATTTTGACTGTTTTATTCCGACCGGTATCATTCAATCGATAAGGATCGACAACAATATGTTATCGGGATTGATAGCTAACGATACTGAAATACAGGCGATTCGATATTGCATCGATACCTCAAACCATACAAAGTGTATCACTATTCTAAGTACTATCGAGCTTCATCCAACCCAATCTGATATAATGATCGAGAGCAATTAGCATCCATGGTTTAAACTTTAAAGAATCGGAATACTTTCTGATTCTGGCCGATTTAAATTGAAGTCGGCATTCATCAATTCCTAATACCGCTTTTCAAAATCTTGTTAGCATGATTTCAAGTATCGGTATTATATTGATTGTATCGTATCAATATTGGCTGAGATCGATATCCAATTCTTGATCGATCCAAATCGATTAGTCATATTATTTCAGGAAAAAAACAATAAAAAAAATTATATTTTTAAAAAAATCAAGGGAAAAATTGATCGATACTTATCTATCCGATATGATCTAAATCAATACCAATATTAGTATCGGTATCTGCTGTATCGTCCCCTAAATCCATGTCTGTTAGTACTTCCACATATTCTTTTGAAAATTATTATGTCCTATTTGAGTCAATACTCTGGCCAGGTGGTGAATAGGCATAAAACCACTACATGGTGAGTTCCAAAGCATCGAAAGCACGTATGAAAATTATTGGTGACATTACAGGGTTTGTGAGAAAATCTCTACCTATAACATACTTGGGGGCTCCTCTCTATATGAGAAGATAAAAGTTTGCTTCTTTGACGATATGCAAGCTAAAGTTAGAAACAAAGTGGCAGGTCGGAAAGGGAAGCTTCTATCTTCAGAGGGTAGACTGGTTTTTCTTAAGCATGTGATTTCTTCCATGCCGATTCACATCCTTGCTTTTTTAGAGATCTCAAAATCGGTTATGCAAAGCTTTTACCGTATTTGTGCAGATTTTCTATGGGGTTCTTCTGAGTTTGGTAAGCGTCATCATTGGGTGAGTTGGCTAAAGGTCGACCTTTAGATGAAAGAGGACTAGGAATCCGATTATTAAAGGATATTAGTATGTCCATGCGGTTGAAGGGTCTATGGCGTATTATTTCTGAGAATTCCATAAGGAGTGCTTTCTTCAAGGTGAAATTTTTTAAAGGTAACCATATTGCTTTGGCCGTATGCAAGTTAGTGGGTTCTAAAACTTGGCGAAGGGCCTTAGAGCTTAAAGAGTTTGTTTTATTAAAATCCAAATAGTTGGTTGGCTCTGGTGAGGTGAATTTTTGGTTTGATAACTGGTCGGGTATGGGCTCCTTAATCGACTATGTTGATGGCGCCTTGAATGTGAACATTGTGACTCGGGTAAAAGACGTGCTTAGAGATGATGGCAATTGGGGTCAAAACGTGCTGAATGTTATTGACTTCTAGGAGATTAGGGATAATATTCTCAATTCCAACATTATATTATCAAATAAAATTGACAAATTGGTTTGGACTCCGGCTAGCGATGGCTCATTCTCTACTAAGTCAGCGTGGAATGAGATCTGATTGCACTCTGCTAAAGTTCCTTACTCTAAATGGTTATGGAATACGTCAGATCCTCCCAAAGTTAGTGTTTTTTTTTTTTTTTTTCATGAAAAAATCTTAAATGGAAATATTCCACTCGATGATGCTTTGATGAAAATGGGTATTTCATTGGCATCAAAATGCTCTTGTTGCAAGGATCCTTAGAGGGAAACGACAACCCACACTTTATTGGTGGGGAAAATTGCTTTAAGGTTTGGGATTTTTTCGGAAGAACAATTGACATTGATGTTATTTCAACTCAGGAACTTAGTAATAGGATCCTTTATTGGCAGTCCCGTGCTGGTGTCAAGAGTATTTGCGAGTGCATCACGGGCTTGTTGCCAACATTTATTGTTTGGGAATTATGAAAAGAAAGAAATAGGAGAAGACATGGTGAAGGCTCACATGCATCATCTACCATCATTGAGAGAGTTAAAGATTGGATTCGTGAGATCACTTATCCCACTAAATTCTCTAAACCCTTTTCTTGGATAGATGATCATATTCTGCAATTATTTAAGTTAAATCCTTCTATTAGTAGAGTTAAGGCTCCAGTTCCTATATATTGGTGCCCTCCCTTTCATACTATTAAACTGAATGTGGATGGTGCAAGTAAGGAAAATCCGGGCATTAGTGGTGGGGGAGGCATTGTTAGAAACAATAACGGGAATATTCTTGCGGCATTCTCTAATTTCTATGGGGTGTGTTCAAATTCAGTGGTTGAGTTGAGAGCCCTTAGAGATGGATTGAGATTGTGTGGGGAATTGGACCTCTCTGATTTTTATGTTAATTTTGATTCCTCCTTGATTGTTAAGTTGGTTACCCAAAGATCTTGCAATTTATGGAGTTGTTGTTACTGATTTCAGGAAGTTATCAACCTCTGCGATTCTTTGAGAGCACATATCTCGTTTTTATTTCAGGAAAGCAATCAAGTAGTGAATTGGTTAGCTAATTTTGCTTGTGAGTCTACAATAAATTTGATTTTCTATGGTGATGATCCTCTTCCAGATGATCTTATTTGCATCATTCGAGAGGACAAAATTTGTTTACCAGTCTTTAAAATGTAATAGTTTATTTTATAAGGGTTTTCTTTTGGGTTTTGCAGAGTGACTTGTCTCTCCTGAGTTGGGGTAAGGCGGGTTATGTCTCCCCTTGTCTTTTTATTATTAGTTTCATTTTTAATAAATTTCTAGGGGCTATCCCGAGTCCCAGATAATATTCGGGATAAGGAAAAAAAAAGTATCGATATTGTATTAATTGTATCATATCAATATTGGCTGAGATCAATCTCCAATTCTTGACCGATCCAAATCGATTACTTATATCATTTCAAGGATAAAACAGTAAAAAGTAATTATATTTTTAAAAAAATCAAGGGCAAAATTGATCGATACTTATCTATCCGATCTGATCCAGATCAATACCGATGTCAGTATCAGTATCTGCTCCATCATCCCTGAATCCATGCCTGTTAGTACTTCGGAAGTACTACTTCCACATATTCTTCTGAAAATTATTATGTCCTATTTGAGTCAATACTCTGGGCCATTTTCTCCAGCAGGGCCAAAGCTGGCCATGACAACTTAATTAATAGGTATTGTCTAGTTAAAATCTCTATGGCTCTATAGATGTGTTTTTGGATTTGTAGCCTTCTTTTAATTATCCTTTTGTTTAATTGAAGAAAGTTTTCTTGTCCGTTTACCAGCTAATTAATATATTGTGACAGCCAAATTATGGGAACCGAATTTTTCTCTGAGAGAAACATTAGGGAAGGAAAATAAATCCCACTTTTCACACTTGCCTCTCTAGTTTTATTCCCACAAACCCAAACGCTTACAGGGCCAAAACCCTTTCTTCTTCTTCTCAATTCGTCTGTTCAAAGCAGATTAGAAATGGCGAGGATCACAAAAATTTCAGCTTTTGCTGTTTTGGTAATGGCGATATTTGCTGTGTTTGCAGTAAGGGCGCAAGATATTGCACCTTCGCTAACCAAGGATGCCGGAGCTGGGTTTGCTTTGCCGATTTCTGGTGCTCTACTCTGTTCTTCCCTTGTCTTCTCTCTCATGGCTTCTGCTGTCCCAGAAGATATGAAAGGAATTTACTAATAACTGTGTTATCTGTTTTAGATTTTGGCTGATATATACAGAGGAGATTTGTTTATGGGATTGTGGGTGATGATGGGCAGTGTTTATGAGGGGGATTTAATACTTTTTTTTTCTGGTCCTAATTCTTGGATAGGGCTTGTTTGTTCTTTGGGATGTGATTACCTTATTTTGTTGTACTGGACAGTCTTATTAGGTAAATAAATTTAAATTTTCTTTAAAAAAAAACTGAATATTTCTCCCCTCCCTCCAAATTGACGAATTCTCTTTTTCGTTTTTTCTCCCTATTTCGCATTTAAGTTGATCTGTCCACCAACGAGCCTTTCTTTGTTTTATTTTTAGAAGTTCTTTAAGCCTCGGATAAAAAAAGATCTTCAAAACAATTTGAAAGTAATTTATCATGATGTTATTATTAAAGTTATCAGTCTTTGCATACATTTTTAGCACATTTGCACCTTGGGCCCTAATTTATCCTCTGTGGATCAATACTTGAACCCTATATAGGTCAACAATGTAATGACCAATAGACCCTTGAACTATAATAAGAGAAAAACACACATGTGAAATGATAGGATTTACCCTTGTTGAAAAAAAATATGTTGTACTAGAAAGGCAAAAAAATAAGGTTACAAATTCTTCAACAACTTAAGAGGTGTCAATAAGAAAATCTCTTCAATTATGCCTAATTCTAGTTGCACGACTATGTAAATTCCCCCTCAAAGGTTTTGTGATCTGCGAAAACAACTGGAGCACTTGACCTATTGGCATATGACCTTCCATAGATGTTAGGCCAATATATCTAGTAAAATATATCAATAAAAGTCCAAAATATCCCCCTATGATCATAGGCTAAGTCACACAACAAGGTTAAAAAATTAAATCATGCTTGGGTTACTGATGAGGCTAAGTCCTAAGGGTCCAAGGGCTATGGAAATTACATAAAGACTTAGGAAAAAAATCATAACAAAATAAAACTAACTCCTATGTCTAGTACATGTAGAAAAATTGTATATCAGAATATTGAGAGAGTACACTTATCTTTGATTGTTGAGCTTTCAAGAGATCTTTGAACCACAGACTCTTAGGAATCCTGTAACAAAATATGTTAGCAAAATAGACGGGCTAAATCATGTCACTTGACACTCTTCTTAAGACTGTGGACGCCCCTAATGGTGCAACCGGGTGAGTTACGTATCGGCCTCCAAGATAAAATAGTCCAATGGCACCCCTAGTAGTTGTGCACTCAACTGTTAGACCCCTTCGAGTACTCCAACATTGTGCTCAAACTAAAGATAATAAAACTTAAAATATACTTGAGTAGAGACACTCAAAATAAGAGTAAAACAATATCTCAATCCTCACAACACACCATAACTTGAATGAGCTTTTGTAATTGATCATTGGTGTGTACAATGCCTAGAGATCCCCTCTATTATAGAAAAAGAGACTTCTAGAAAATACATGAAGAGACAAAGTCTCTCAAGAAGGGGAAAAGAAAATGTCCCTTAAAATGAAGAGACAAAGACTCAAGTCTCTCACAAGAAGAGGAAGAGATAAGGCCTTTCAAATTGAAGAGATAAAGACTCTCATAAAGTAAAGTAAAGGGTCCAAAGGTGAAGAGACAAAGGTTCTAAAAATGAGGAGACCATTAAGTGTTATTTGTAAATACATGAAAGGTCATTGAGAATACATAGAGATAAACATATGAGAGGTCATACAAGAAGATAGAAAGATAATCAAAGGAAATGAAAAGACTAATTTGAATCTTATAATAATTGAAATAATCATTTGAATTCAAAAAATCCCCCCACAAGATTAAAAATACTAGTAAAACAAAATAATAGTCTAAGCACATTAGAATGGTAAGACAAATCGTTGCAGATGTCTTTCAGACTTGAATCTGCACTAGGTCTAATAAGCTACGCTACAGAGTATGGGTGAAGTCAGACTTCTTGAACCTTTCTTTATTGGTGTAGCCGACTGACTTATCATCCATATCCTACCATTCGATTTTGTAGTCACTTTTTTATATTGTGGACATTTTTGGCATTGTCCCATTTTTGGACTCATAAATGTTTAGAGAATTCACCCATAATTCTCATCAGAAGCGGCCTCACCCTCTATATTCATTTAGGTCAGCCTATAGTATGCACCACAATTAACATACCCCCGTATTACATAAGCCTTGACTAATTAAGAGTCTTATAACTCATCTTCATGTTCTTTGTGGTGAGTGCTATACTTCACATCTAATTCGGAATAAGATAGTACTAGTCAAGTCATCCGGTGACTTTGTTTTTATCCATTGAACCTAATTTCAAGGATCTCCTATCACATAGGTTGCATGTCCATCACCTTGATTCATAAATCACGAGCCTTAAACATGTTCCTTTAGATGTCTCAAAAAGAGTCTTGGTGACTTGAGGTTTTGTGAGTATGTCTGCTACATTCCTCTTTGATTTTACAAAGTCAATAGCAATAGTACCTTTATTTATATATTTTCTCACCAAGTTATGTCTAAGGCGTATATGCCTTTTCTTACAATTATAAACCCTGCTCTTGGCCTTTGCAATAGCAGCCTGTCCATCACAATGAAGACATATGGAAGGCACAGGTTTAGGCCATAATGGTAAATGTGCCACTAGATTCTTTAGCCATTCAGCTTCAGATTTGGCTTTTTCTAAAGCCACAAACTCAGATTCAATGGTGTAACTTGTTCCACATATTTGTTAAACCGATTTTCATGAAATCACTCTACCACCTAAGGTGAATACGAATCCACTAATAGCCAATGTTTCATTTAAATCATAAATCCAATTAGCATCGCAATATCCTTCAAGCACATTCGGGTTACTAGAATAATGCAAACCATAATTCATGGTACTCTTTAAATACCTTAACAACCTTTCTAAGGCATCCAAATGTTCCATTCCTAGATTCTTGGTGTGTTGGTTTAACTTTCCAACATCAAGAGTGATATCAAGTCTTGTGCAATTCATTAAATAGGAAACAAATACAATTATCTGAGAATACTTTTGTAAAACAGGTTCTCCCTCATTTCTCCGTATATGACTTCCAACAGCTAAAGGTATTTTCATGGTCTTGGCATCAAAATAACCACATCTTTTAAGTAAATTTTCCACATAATGGGCTTGAGACAAAACTATTTCATCCTTCCTTCTAATAATCTTGATTCCTAAAATCACATCGGCTTCTCCCATGTCTTTAGTGTTAAAATTAGACATTAGAAAAGTTTTAGTGGATTTTATCAAATCAAGACTAGTGCACATAATTTGCTTATCATCAGTATACAAAACAATGAAAACGCCTCTATTATTATAGAACTTGCTACAAACACACCTATCAGAGTTATTGACATGAAAACCGTTAGAAATCAAAACATTATCAAAATTTACATGTCATTGTTTAGGTGTTTGTTTCAAGCCATATAAAGAGCGCACAAATTTGCACACTTTATGCTCTTGCCCAGCAATGACACAACGTTTAGATTGTTTGATATAGATTTCTTTTTCTAAATCTCCATTAAAAAACACTATCTTTACCTCCATTTAATGTATGACGAGTTCATAGATTGATGCAATTGCGACCAATAACCTTATTGTTGCAATTCTAGCTACAGGAGAGAAAGTATCAAAGAAATCTATATCTTTCTTTTGCTTGAATCCTTTGACTGCTAAGGCCCGTTTGATAACGTTTCTGCCATTTATGTTTCAAGAAATGGTAGAAACATAAATTTTTGTTTCTAGAAACAAAAACGGAATTGAAGGTGTTTGATAAGTCATGTTTCTGGAAGTGGATAGTAACTTGAGAAAGAATGGCCACGAGTTGTTTCCAGAAATGGCGAAACTAGTTCTACTCGTTTCGCCTGGGTTGTTTCTTGAACCATAAATAAGTAGAAATTTCAATTTCAATTTCAATTTCTAAAAACAAGTGAAATGAAACAGTTTTATCAAACATTTTTTGTTCCATTTCTACCGTTTTTGGACACAAAAAGGGCAGAAATGCGTTTCTTGAAACGTTATCAAACAACCCTTAATTTGGCCTTAAATTTATCAAATGATCCATCTGGCCTCAATTTCTTTCTAAAAATCCATTTATTATCTAGAACCTTAGTTCTTGGTGGAAGATCAACTAATTCCCATGCGTGGTTAGCAATTATAGAGTCTAATTCACTTTTAATTGCTTATTTCCAAAAAACAAAATCAGGAGATGTGATGGCTTGTTGGTATATGGCCGGATCATAATCAACAAGATAGGTAAACATACCATCACCCAAATTAGTTTTTTCCTTTGTCTTTTATTTTTTCTTAGTTGATCTCCATCACTAGATTCAACAACAACACTTGATCTTGTAAGATTATCACTTACCTTTTCAAGTGAAAGATTATTATTGGCCAAATGTGTGCCATTACTTAGTAAATCTTTCCTCATGGAAAATATGTACTCAAAGAAATCAGCATCTATCTCTAGATTCAATGATAGTATTTGTTTCAAAAATGCCATCTATAGATTTAATTACTATGAATCTATATGCTGCATTATGATGAGCATTTCCAATAAAGATATAGTCACAAGTTTTAGGTCCCAATTTCTTTTCTTAGGTTCAAACAACCCAACTTTAGCCAAATAACCCCAAACCTTTAGATACTTAAGGTTGGGTTTTCAACCATGCCACAATTCAAATGGTATAGAGGCAGATTTCTTATGAGGTATCCTATTTAGAATGTGACACGATGATGATATGGCTTCCCCCCACAAGTTCAAAGGTAATACTGAGCTGATAAGCATGGTGTTCATCATCTGTTTTAGAGTTATATTTTTCCTTTTTGTAATTCCATTATATTGAGGATGACGGAGGGCTGTGGTCTTAAGAATAATTCCATTTCTTCACAAAATTGTGATAGGAATTGAGTACCATATTCTGTCCCTTTATCAGTTCTCAGTCTTTTGATCTTCCTTTCTAACTGATTTTCAATCTCAACCTTGTAGGATAAAAAGTCTATTTTGCTTCATCATTAGTTCTAAGAAGGTATAACTTTGTATCCATAGAATAATCATCTATAAAGGTAATGAAGTATCTTTTGCCACCTCTTGACTCATGTGATTTGAAATCACCTAAGTCACTATGAACTAATTCCAATAAACCAAACTTTCTTTCAACAGAAATATGAGGTTTTTTAGTGAATTTAGCCTCAACACAAATGGGGTTTTAAGGTTGCCATATATCAAACATAGTTTGCATGATTTCTTTATGTATGATGCACTACAATGTCCTAATCTACTATGCCAAATATCATAAGAATCAACCAAATACATAGAATTCTTGGGCCTTTCATTGATAATATTACAAGCATTCAAAACAAATAATCCACTAGAATTATACCCTTTCCCAATAAATATATTGTTTTTGATAACAATAGCTTTGTCTACCTCAAATGATAGTTTAAAACTTGCTTTTATAAAAAGAGCACTGGAAATAAGATTTCGCCATATATTGGGCACATGTAATACATCATTGAGAACAATGGTTTTATCTGAAGTTAATTTCTGTTGAACTTGCCCCTTGCCAGAGACCTGAGAAGATTGAGAATTTTTCATAAAAAGTTGTTCACTTATTTCAACAGTTGAATAGTTGAAAAGGCATACTGATTCCCACAGATGTGCTTCGTAGCACCTATGTCGATGATCCATTCTTTTAGTTTTTTCAACCAAGTTTACCTCTGTCACCATGGCAGTGGAAATATTAGCCTCAACTAAGTTAACTTTGGTCTTTCTCTTCCTTTTCTGATATCTTTCTTGTAATGCCTGGGTTTGTCACATACAAAATAGTTTCCTTTATTTTTCTTAAAAGAAGTTCCCTTTTTGGCCTTTAAGCTTTTCTTGAACTGTTCGTATTTTTTGCCTAGACCAAATTAGCCTTAGATTGAAAATCTTTGGATTTTTCGGTCTTGTCCTAGTTATTTTCCTTAGTCTTAATCCAGATAATAATTTGGTTCAAATTTCAATCTTTTCTCTTATGCTTCATATTCATTTTGAAGCCACCCCAGGATGCTGGTAACTTCCCAAGAAGAGAACCAACAATAAAATCATCGGGTAAGACCATTCCGTCCTTAGCCAATATGACACAAGGATTTGAAACTCATCAATTTGGGCAGAAATGCTTTTGTCATACCTTATCGTAAATTTAAGCAAATTTGCAACAATATAAATATATATATATATATATATATATTTTTTTTTTTTATTTCCTGTATCCTCCAAGATATATTTTTTATCCAATGCAGTCTAGATCGAATGAGCATTATCATAAGCTCCATAAACATGATAAAGCTCATTGGATAAAGAATTCAAAATACGATTCTTGCACTGATACCTGGATCCACCTTTGCCTTTGGGCTATGAGGGTAGGGTCATCACTTATAGCAGGTAATGGTATGGTCAAGGCAAATGAGACAGATATTTGATCCAGAGCAAACAATATTCTCTGTTTCCATCTCTTAAAATTTAAACCATCAAATGGTTCAATTTTATCAAAGTCTAAAATAATTCTTAAATTTTTCATCACGGAAGCAAGGTTGTTGGCCATTTCAAAGAATCCAATCTCTCAATAAACTGAAGTTCTACGGTCTTAAGAATTGTAGAAAAATTGGATATTAGAATTGAGAGAGCACACTTATCTTTGGTTGTTGATGTCACACCCCGTTCCATACATAACCAGACCAGTGACCGAGTTAACACCTGTTAACCCAAAACCTGCCAGAATCACATGACACAGTATCCACGGCATAACATACACACACCAAGCAAAGTAGAATTTGTATTTCAATGGAAGTCTTACCTGTACATATCTGTAAATACCTCAATACTCTTGATAGCCAAATTGTATTACATAATACATTTACATTTGAGCCTGTAGGCGTGATATATACACAAGAAATACAATTTAAACATCTAGAGCACAAAAGGGGTAACCTTTCCAAAATAAAATAAAAAAAAGAATCCTTGTATGATATTAATGTTGCTGACTCACAACATTGTTATTGCACAGGCACTTGGCCCCGCGCCTGAGATCTTCAGGGACCCACCAGTCCTCGACTGAAAATTTCACGGTGGGTCTCGACTCTAGCTCTCCGGTAGGATAACCTATAAGATCAACTAAAATGGTGTGCACGTGGGATGAGCTCACTAGCCCAGTAAGTGAAAAGAAGGACCACACAAGTATGCACAATACAAATGAATCTATATGAGTGCAGTTCATTATTATCTTAATCCACCTAGACAACAATTCTAAGTCATAGGTCATGTATTACTCGTAACAATAGTGTGTGTATGCCCCGGGTCTGAGTCACTAATCTAATTCTGCGATAGCCCATAAGGTTATCGGAGAAGGCGAGTCATTGGTACCGAAAAGTAAAATGCTCACCCAGAGTGACATTAAAGTAAAATGCTCACCCAGAGCGACATTAAAGTAAAATGCTCACCTAGAGCAACATTAAAATAAAATTCTCACTCAGAGCAACATTAAAGTAAAATGCTCGCCCAGAGCGATATTAAATTAAAAGCAGTATGATTGACCCTCTTGTTACATCACCAAAGTTACCCCTAGTGATATACCCAATGCCTAAACCGCTGTTGCGAAGGGTCGTAGTACAAAGATATGTATTTTCTAACAGCATGCTCCTATATGAAATAGTATAACTATATAGTGCCACTGTGTTCCATTTCACAAGCCATCAATGCATTTGTGTCTAAGCCAACTGCGACATCTAGTCTAGCAAAGCACTATATTCAATAATTTAATATTATCCATCTTATATCAAAAAGCAAGAATAGGCATTAACAACTAAAGATATTAACATGCTAGATCATAATTGAATTTCATAATACACACGTCAATGCATGCAATGGCATTCGTGGATGACTAGTCTACACAATAATAATATGATGACATGGCTAGTCTACAACCAGAATGACATGATGCAATGTTCTCTTCACACTTACCTAATTGGGTACAACGATCACCTCCGGTACAAGGAAGATCCAACGTGTGATGATGCGAGTTCCAAGAACAACCTATCATAAAAGAGTTATGTTTAGTATGCCTCACATTAGGGTCATAACCAATGAGATATGATGATCCTAACATGCTTAAAATCACTAGAGAAGGTTGCCTAATAAATTTGGGCCCAATTGAAATCCGAGAAGTCAGATTGGTAGGTCGATCAGCGAGTAAGGCACCCACCAATCCTTGCTTGCCTGTCAATCCAGGAACACTACCTAGACAGGTTGGTAAGGTACCCACTAGTTCTTGCTCGCATTTTCGACTAGCAACTCTGTTTGGACCGACGGGCCTAATCGCCCACCAGTCTTGCTCGTCGATCAAGCCAGTAGCCCATCCAGGACAGGCGGACACTGGATTGGTGGGTCCCATTCATTTCTAGGCACCCACCACTCACAACCGAGATTTTGCTGCTCTCTCCCATTCTTTATCCCGCTTTGGGGAAACCAATATGGGTCGATTTGACTACATTTTTCATAAATCTAAAGCTCCAAATCATGATTCCAACATAGATAGGTGGATCTAAAGTCTCAAGCGTGGATCTTACCTCTTTGCTCAAAAACACCTCAAAATTCCAAATCTTCTCTTTAGCTCAAGAAATCAACAAATGCTTCACAAATTTGCAAGTCTTCCTCTAAACCCTTCATAAATAACATATAGAACCTTTATTAAACCTTAGATTCACATTCTTAAGAGAAAATAGCAAGATCCGAAGGATTTCTACCCTTCACTTAGGGTTTCATAAGGGTATGTAGACTCACCTCAAATCCTAGATCTCGAGATGAGGATCGTCAATCCAATGTTGGATTCAAGAGATCTAACCCCGGCGACGCACAACGATCATCTCTTTCCTCATTTTCTTTTTCCTTCCTCTTTCCTCTTTCTTCTTTTTCTCTCTCTCCTTTACTTTTCTCAATTACCGTGTAAAACAATAAATGAGGTGAAAAAGAAGTAATAAATGTTATTTATAGTGGGGTAAAATATCTAATGACCAGAGTGGTAGGTCACACTGGTGGGTCCGACCCACCTATGACCCCCACCAGTCGGCCAAAACTTAACCCAAACATTGGGATTTTTGATGGGGCTCAGCTCCGACACGTATTTCACTCTCGTAATTGATTAATAAGCGTATTTGACATAAAATATGGTTACGTACATTTATTATGCGTAAATGGCCTCGTGATATATGCAAGTGCACGGTTTGGGTACGCGAACTTCACTAGGCACTGACTCCAACTCATTTGGCCAACCTGAGTTCAGAATCACTATTGCCATCATGTTCCATAAGGTACTTGAACAAGCTCACCAGGGTTCAGGTCCTGTAAGACCAAATCGAACCAACTGAGAAATTAGACCAGGTTTAGAAAGTAGGGTATCACAGTTGAGCTTTCAAGTGATCTTCAAACCATGAACTCTTAGGAATCCTCTAACAAAATGTGTTAGTAGAATAGACGAGTTGAGTTGTGTCACTTGACACTCTTCTTAAAACCGTAGACGCCCCCAATGGTGCAACCGAGTGAGTTACATATCGGCCTCCAAGATGAAACAGCCCAATGACAACCCTAGGAGTTGTGCACTCAACCGCTAGACCCCTTCGAGTATTCCAAAGTTGTGCTCAAACTAAAGATAAAAAAACTTAAAATACACTTCAGTAGAGACACTCAAAATAAGAGTAAAGCAAGATCTCAATCCTCACAATACACCATAACTTGAGTGAGCTTTTATAATTGATCACTGGTATATACAATGCCTAGAGATCCCCTCTATTTATAGAGAAAAAAGACTTCTAAAAAAGACATAAATAGACAACGTCTCTCAAGAAGGGGAAGAGAAAAAGTCCCTCAAAATGAAGAGACAAAGATTCAAGTCTCTCACAAGAAGAGGAAGAGATAAGGTCTCTCAAATTGAAGAGACAAAGACTCTCATAAAGTGAAGTGAAAGGGTCCCAAAGATGAAGAGACAAAGTCCTAAAAATGAAGAAACCATATTAAGTGTTATTTGTAGATATATGAAAGGTTATTGAGGATACATAGAGATAAACATATGAGATGTCATACAAGAAGGTAGAAAGATGATCAAATGAAATGAAAGGACACAAGAAACCAAAAGGTAATTTGAATCAAATTGAAATAATCATTTAAATTCCAACAGTATGCCATCTTGATGTGTGTCCAATAGAGCTCTTGATGATGTATATCTACATTCTTACTGAAGGAAGCTTGATTTTATGATTCAACTTCTCATCTTCATGCATTAGAGTGGACTTACTTAAGTGTTCTGATTGTATCAAGTTGATGTGTCATCACATACCACAGATGGGCCTATTTATTTTATTCTTTTTGTAGAAAGAAAAAACATAATATATTAAATTGCAAATAGAGAGTTTAACAAATAATTAGGTTCATGATCACAATTCTCCTTAAATAGTCTCAAGGGCTATATATTTCAAAAGGAGAATGATTTCGTTGTTAGCCTATATACAAAAGGTTGGTTTAGACAAAAATTATCAATTTTCAAAAGAAGGAGAATCACTGTCCAAGGCCAAAGGCTAGTATTGTTAGTATTTTTAAGGTTCCTCAGCTCCACTGTAATGCTCCAGATTGCATCCATCTCCCATCCTTCTCCCTTGGCCTTTTTCATCCCGTATAGTAGGCTCCTTGCTTTTGCTTCTATATCATTTCCTGTCAACATGTAATTAGCATGGAGTAAGAAACATTTCCTTTTTGTTATAAGAGTTGCTGTCCAGCCAAATATATTTTTTAGTGTAATTAGTTATCCCTGTACAAAATAGAACTATTTTAGAGAAAATATGGAGTGTTATTGTCTGAGTGGGTCTAGGGTTGAGGAAGTTCACCTGTTGCTCAAGGAAAATAGGGGTATAATGAGATGCCAGGGATTCTACCTATTGAAGAATAGAGTAGGGGTTGGGATTTTAATCTCCGAGGATGAATTGACTCCAAAATGTAGTAGCACATAGTGGACTTATTCAAGTATATGAACATTCCATGCCTTTGGGTTGGGTTAAATAAGGGCTTATGATTAACCAAAAAGGTTGTCACTTGCTTCCACAGATGGTTGAACAAACTTGAAAATCTTCCTGAGTGAAACTTTGACAACTCACAAATCATTGGTCGTGGGCACAAAGGCCTCACGTCCAGGCATCTTTCTTTTTCCCTGAACTTTTTCTTTTTTCAATAGGAGTAAAAATCATTAAAAAAAAACATAGACATGCAATATCTCAACATGTTCTCATACCTAGTTGCTCAGAGAGTCCTCTCTCTTTATTTATATCTATGTAGACTATGGCGAGCCCTTCTTTCTCCTAAAAACATTATGAAAATACTTTTATGAGAAGGTTTATCGAAAAGGTGAGGAAACACCGAGAGTTCTTACATGACCCGATCAATTTGATCAGGCATTGACGGGATTAGAATTTTGAATTGGAAGGTTAGTTACTTAGTTTGATTAAAATGGGTCTAGCAAATTCCAAGTTTTAAACATTCAGGTCAGATTGGTTGTATTGGCTGACATGGATCCATCAAATACTTGCCAAATGTGGTATCGCCCAAAGATCATGTCGGACCCGGCTAGATTGGCTGATCCTCAGCTCCTTCTCTCCAACTTATACACGGTGGAATGGTTGGGGTGGGAGCATAGTTAGTAAAATATGCGTATTATACGTGTATAATATACGCATCCGAATGTTTAATTCAAAAGTTCGTAATTTGGCGTATCAATCCAAAAAAACCGTTTAATATGTGGATTTTAAAGATAATCGTATTACACGAATAATACTCGTATGTTACGTTACATACTCAATAAAACTTTTAGGTTTTAAAAAAAATGAGATTAACCCAAATGGGTCAAATCCTGATTCCCAGCCCATGTCTTCTATCAGGAACTCTAATCGATCAAAACTATACCCTTATTCTTCCCTCATCTAAGTAAACCAAAAAAAGAAGGAACCCTTGCCCCCAATGACCCTTTCTCCATCTTCGTTCTCAGTGGCCAGCTACCGAGGGCAATTGATAAGACATCAATACCCCCTGCTCTCATTCTCTTCTCCATTTCTCTTCCCATCGATTGTTGAAAACCTATTCAACCCTTCCTCTTTCCATTGGTAGTTGAAAATCCAATCAAGAGTGATTGCATTTGCAAATAATTTTTAACGAGAAACAAGAAAGATTCAAAAGAGGTGACTCACATGGAGAAAGATGGCTAAGGGCGGGATTCTCCAAAAGGGGTTGAAATGAAAACCTTTCTAGGAAATGTAGCATACAATCGCCATTTGAATTGGACCAACAATTATTTACAAACATAGTTGCAGCTGGACAATGTGAAGAATTAAAAAGAGGGAAATGACACAGGTGTTCTCGTCCCTTTGTTATTGCACCTTAAAATTGATCCATGACTGGTCTTAGATTGTACCCCGATGGAAATTTTCAGAAAATCCAAGCGCATCTCCGGGATGAACAATTGCAAACACTTATTCTCTATCTTCTTGAACCTGGTTTTCGTACTAAGAAGAAGAGAACATGCTAAAGTTACGAGACTAGATGAGGTTTGATTCTCCTCTTAGTTCTTTCTACCATACCCTTTTTAGGGGTTAAATTTAATTAATATTAAATGTGAAAATTCAAAGGAATGGAAAATGATTTCAAATTGGAAAATCAGATTGGATTTTAGTGTCCATAAAAGCATGATAGATTAGAATTTAGTTTCAAACAATCATTTTTAATCCCGAATTTTTGCTCCCGGATTTTGACAGAGCAACCGTATTAAACACGTACCGTATAATTGCTGTACGTGTTTTGTTGCACCGAATTTTTTGAAACCTATTATTACCGCATGGTCCATTTAATTGCCGTATGTATCCGTTCCCTTATTATTGCCTTTTCCTAACTTACTAACTATGGGTGGGAGTAGGGGTGTCAACCGGTCGGGCCGGTCCGATTTCAATCGAGCTTAATCGGGCTTGAAGACTTTTAAAGGTTGCACCGTGTCCACCCATTTAACTAATCGGGCTTAGTTAGTGAGGGCATGGTACACTTTATATTCGGTCGATCGGTCTCGGGCTATAATCGGTCTATTAAAATCAAGTCTTAATCGGGTTTTAGTCAGGCCTTAACCGGGCCACAGACATGTTTAATGTTAAACAGGTGTAACCGGTTTTTAAACGGGCCTTCTTTAATATGATTGAGCAACGACGTCGTGACGGACGATGGCGTTTGGTTTCCTATTTTTCATTATCTAAATCTGGTTGTGGCTATTCTTTTATTTGTTTTAATTTGGTTGCTTCTTAATCCAGGAGTATCATGATAAAAATGAAGTGCAGGAGAAACAGGAACCTTCCCCTCCAGAGATTGTAAAACCTGTTGAAGAACCTGAGGCTGAGGATGGAGATAAAAATGAAGTGCTTGGGCTTGGCGACTGGCGAATCGGCGACAATGGAGAATGGAGAACCACAGCGGCAATCGCGGCGCAGTCGCCGCAATGTCAAACGAAGACTCGAAGAGGAAGGTTGAAGACCGACTACGGACTTGGTTTCTTTGTTTATTTTTTATTTTTAACTCTTTCTTATGGGGGTAAAATATGTATCTTACAACTAGGCCGGGCCAGGCTAGTGCAAAACAGACCGGTCTCGATCGGGTATTAATTGGTCGATCTCGGTCGGGTGCCCGACGGTCCAAGTATCAGGACTGAGACCGACCGTTTATAAACAGGCCGGGCTCAAGCCCGACACGTTTAATAAACGGGCCGGGTTAGGCCAGGCTATAAACGATCGGTTCCGATCGATTCCGTCGGGTCGGGCCACTAATTGACACGCCTAGGTGGGAGCATAGTTAGTAAAATATGCGTATAATACACGTATCCGAACGTTTAATTTAAAAGTTCGTAATTTGGCGTATCAATCCAAAAAAACCGTTTAATACGTGGATTTTAAAGATAATCGTATTATACACAAATAATACTTGTATGATACATTACATACTCAATAAAACTTTTAGGATTTAAAAAAAAAATGAGATTAAACCAAATGGGTCAAATCCCGATTCCCAACCCATGTCTTCTATCAGGAAGCCTAATCGATCAAAACTATAACCCTTCTTCTTCCCTCATCTAAGTAAACCAAAAAAACGAAAGAACCCTTGCCCCAATGACCCCTTCTCCATCTTTGTTCTCAGCGGCTAGCGACCGAGGGCGATAGGTAAGACATCAATACCCCATGCTCTCATTCTCTTCTCCATTTTTCTTCCCATCGATTGTTGAAAACCCATTCAACCCTTCCTCTTCTCTGTTTCTCTTTCCCTTGGTTGTTGAAAATCCAATTGAGGGTGATTGCATTTGCAAATAATTTTTAATGAGAAGCAAGAAAGATTCAAAAGAGGTGACTCACATGGACAAAGATGGCTAAGGGTGGGATTCTCCAAAAGGGGTTGAAATGAAAACCATTTTAGGAAATGTAGCATACAATCGCCATTTGAATTGGACCAATAATTATATACAAACATAGTTACATCTAAACAATGTGTAGAATTACAAAGAGGGAAATGACATAGGTGTTCTCCTCCCTTTGTTCGTGCAATACTGCATCTGAGAAATCAAAGGAGTTGAAGGGAGGAGGTTCTTGAGCCTTAAAATTGATCCATGACTGGTCTTAGATTGTACCTCGATGGAAATTTTAAGAAAATCCAAGCGCATCTCTGGGATGAACAATTGCAAACACTTATTCTCCATCTTTTTGAACCTTGTTTTCATACCAAGAAGAAGAAAACATGTTAAAGTTACGAGACGAGATGAGGTTTGATTCTTCTCTTAGTTCTTTCTAGCATACCCTTTTTAGGGGTTAAACTTAATTAATATTAAATGTGAAAATTCAAAGGAATGAAAAATGATTTCAAATTGGAAAATCAAATTGGATTTTAATGTCAATAAAAGCATGGTAGATTAGAATTTAGTTTCAAACAGTCATTTTTAGTCTCGAAGTTTTGCTCTCGGATTTTGACAGAGCAACCGTATTAAACACGTACCGTATAATTACCGTACGTGTTTTGTTGCACCAAAAATTTTTGAAATGTATTATTACCGTATGATCCATTTAATTATCGTACATATTCGTTCTTGTATTATTATCATTCCGAACTTAATAACGATGGGTGGGAGTATTGATGCACTTTTCTGAAATATAGTGATTCCAAGGTCATTTAATTGTTTTGGGTTGACAAGTGAGCAGACAGCCCAACTTTACTGTTGGCTCACGTAACAGGCGGTTTCTCCCACCCTAGCTTCACAAAGTCCTACCAAATTGGTAGGATTTGGTGGGACTTTGCTGGGGACTTGTGGAATTTGCAATCTCTCTCTCTCTCTCTCTCTCTCTCTCTCTCTCTCTCTCTCTCTTCCTCTTCCCTTCCCTTCCCTTCCCTTCCCTTCCTCGATCCGTCTCTATCTCTTTCCGTGAGATCTCTATAACTCTCGGTAAGATCAAAATGAACCCAACAATAAAAACTCACATAGACTCATTGACCCATTCTAAGGCTTTCTTTTTTTTCAATTGTTCAGATCATTCGATCAAGCTACAATTTGTGGTCTAAGGATTCTCCACATGTCTGAATTGGAAAGTCCGATTTGATCTCTAAACGTAATTCCTAGTGAGATCCACCTATTTTGGCCGCTTTCAATAATAGAAGAACTCTTCATGTGTATTGTCGTCTGGTCGATTTCAAAGACGGAAAGGACTGAAGGACTGCTTTTAGCAGATCTCAACTAGCAACCCAATCCATAAGGTTGGATCCACCATCTCCGCGGACTCTCGCCCCTTTTCAATTTGAAATCTCAAAGGAGCTAGACATTGGCTTCTTCGCACTCACCGGTTGATGGCAATACGTTCACGACAAGGCTTTTTGGAACGATCTTGTTTCCTCTCTGCAGATTTCTAAGTTCCAATCTGTGTAAAGTAAGAAACAAAACAATGCTATTGACATGCAAATCAGTTTAAATCCAATAGACCTCTAAAAATTGAGGAGAAAATTGGTAAATAAACACTATTACAGCGACGAACTTGAAAAGAAAATTAGGTCATAAATTTGAGGTAGACGATGATGAGTTTATGCTCCCCTCTCTCCCTCTCCTCACTCTTCCTCTCCTCTCTCTCTCCTTCCACCCAACCAAACGAAGTGGGGTGGAAAGCAATAATAATTTTTCCCCATTTTTCCGTCTTTGCTCTGCATTCCATCAGAATGTGAGACCCATGTGTCATACAATTCCACTTCCAACTCCCCTCTAAACAAACGGGCCGTAAAGGGCTCGACTAGTACATGCTTAGATAACATACAATACATGCTTAGATAACATACAAAAATAAAATTTTCTTTTTTTGTTTATATTTTGGTAGGAAAAATGAAAAACTTCACACAGTTCAAGGTTGAGGTCTACTCATACTATCCCCAGAGGATGAGACTACCAGCATCAATATCGCTATACCATAATATGGTCAGCCAACCAAGGGAAGACATGTGTCAAAAAAGACTAGGACTACGAGAAGCTTGCCATCCATTTCTGATAGACGACCACTCCTGATCGGTTTCATGCTTCTTAACCACACCTAGCTGATTTAGAGACACTATACTTAAATAGCTTCATGTGATCGAAGTCGACATCTCATATGGTCCCCTAAGTAAAGTCTAGTCATCTCTAGATCAACCAAGCATGCTCGTCTCCATTCGTACCTTAGAAGGTAATAACCTCCATCAATAAAGGGATTGGTCGGCTCCATCTTCCTATCCCATAGATGCTTGTCTACTTCAACCGCATGTCCCACTAAAGAGATGCGTCCTCACCTACCGCTTGCTACCTAGATTTTATGGCTAACCATAGGGTAATGACAATCATAATCGTGTAGACCTAATCACGGTTAATAAATCTCGGTTAACAATTATTAGAGCTAGATTCAACCATTATGAGATCTGCCACCTCAACTAGGATAAGGACTAGTCCACCAATGATGTTCGAGTCTATATAAGCAAGGAAAGTGACTAGCAATGAACGGGAGGACCAACCACTATGTATGAGGGAGTTAGCAAAAATGAGGGTAAGATACTTAGAACATTCTGGGTTCTTCAACTCCTTCTTCCTCTGTGATCTCCTTTACTGACTTTGACATCAGAGCATCTCTCAGAGCAACATTCCGAGCTAATTTTCTTATTTGTTTATTATAGGCCTTCACTGAACGGGAAATCTGCAATAACAAACACCATGGTCCATAGGTTTCCCATTTTCTAAAGGTTAAGAAGCCGGTTCATCCAACAAAAGAATACCACCATGATTTAAAGAATTGGTTCAGAATCAGCTTATGACAATTTTTTTTTTGTCTTTTAAGTGATTAAAATAGCAGAAAATCAGTGAAATTTACCTTAGCTAGATCTAAAGCAATTGGGTAAAAAACTAAAAGAAAAAATAAATTGACAATTCTTGCTACTTATTTTAAATTCTATTTTCTAAGGTTTAAGCTGATTCCGACCAATGGAGGCCAACAAATGAAAGATTTATTAGTGCTTTTCAATTTCATTTTCTAAGGTTTCAACTTATTCCGACTAATTCCAATCTGATTTGAATTAGAGAGATGGAGGCTAATCTAGTGTCAACTTCCGGGTTTAAACCTTATATATCAGAGATATAATGGCCCTGGAAGTCTATTGTCTGTGTGTGGGGGGCAAGTGCATGAGTTTGCTTAGTAGTATTTCACATAGGTCAATATTGTGGTGTAAAGTTGTATTAAAGGTGTTGGTTATTATTATCTTGGGCATTAGATTTTTATTTATTAAACGTAATGGGATTATGTTAAGTCACAGTGGAAGAGAAGAATTATTGTAGCCAATCGATATTCTCCCTAAATATAAAGAGCACCCCAATGCACAAGACTCCTGCTACTGAAGGGTCAGAGAGAAGCAAATATACATAGCCTTAACCCCTGTTTCGCAAGAGAGATTGTTTCCTCTTTAAATATCTTATTATTAATATAATTGTTTGATTGAATAAATCAATTCTAATAATTTCTCTATTTGAGAAAGAGATCACATGACTCCCTCCATAGAGCCAAGAGGTGGTCTAGCTCCTCATTAATCAAAACTCATCTTTTTCCTATTTTCACCCCGTATCTCCACCCTATCCATCCAAATTTTTTGAAGGCAAGATATCCCAGATATTCTATCATTAACCACACCACGCTGAAATTTGGTATCTGAAAAGTTCAGTGTCTGTTTTTCAGATATGACAGGCTTGGGTGCCCAGTGGCCTGGTACTGACCACTGAATATGTGATTGCTATTTTGTTTCCTTCAGAACAGAATTATTGTAGAAGATGCCTCATATTGTCAATTCCAGAGGGTAATAGAAACCCATTTTGGTGCTTTTTGGAGTGGAATCAGACTGCAGAGCCTCCCATCGGACTGTGAAGTTCAAATCATTCATTTTCTAGTGGCAGACAACATTGCATGCTCCGCTCCAAACTGAACATTTTACAGCCTACTGGATGTCTTCTATGCATTGTACTCATTCCATCTATCATCTCTTGGTGGAATCAGTTTTGAGTGATTAATATATCAATGCCACAAAGGATGCAATGATGACAAATATGAAAAACAGAGAGCAAAACACAAAAACCACATTTATGCTCTCTTGTGATCCATTTATAATCTGATTGCTGGTTAACAATTTATTGAAAGAAGAAACAAAATTGAGATAAGACCTATGGTTTATGATCATCATGAATATAAACCAAAACACCAAAAGAAACAAATTTGATGGAAGAATTCTACATTAAGGATGTTGGCTGGAATTTTAGTTCCCCGTATACACAAGCCATATCATTTTACTTGTGATTTGGTGTAACTGTCAGCAGCCAATGACAATGATTGTATAGAAACTGGGAAACCTGGGCCCATCTGCATGTAAAGATCACCATTACTAGCCATTCAATATACCTGAAGACTACATACATATATAGACAACTACGATACCAAAAAAAATAACATGTAAGGAGTAGAACAGGAGACTTTAGTACGAGTGATGCAAGAAAGGCTAGGAGCCACTAATCTCACAAATAAGAGGAAAAGGGACAGGTAGAGTAAGCGGGTCCTAATGTGGACAGGTAGACCCCAGAGTTCCACTGCTTGTATATAAGATTCCTAAACAAACAAGTTTGCCCAGTGACAGAGTATAGGTTTGAAAATACAGGACCATGGGAGAGTGCACAGTAGTCGTCAGAGTATCATAGGCATGAAATGACAAACATGGGGATGCATGCCAATACACGAGGGATATTTAATTTAATAAAGGTTTGGAATTCAACAAGTGGCTAATCCAGACATGTATTATCTACCCAACAGTTAAAACTGCAACATCATCATTCCACATGGCACAATGAGGACGGGCTGCAGGCTGTGAGAATGGGTGTTTCCCAAAGAAAAATGTATATTAAAACCACATATAATGATATAGTCATGGGAAAAGGTTTCCAGCACAAAAAATGCCCAAAGTCAATCAGGCCTAGTGACTATTATACACCATATGGAATAATGATTTGGACATCCAGATTTTGGATAGGTATGGAATTCCCTGGTTAAGCCATGCATCAAGGTGGCCCATCTCAACTGTATAGCCCACTACAAGAGGGTAAATGCTTAAAATAAATATAAGTAATTCTTAACGTTTATAATATGTGGAGGGCACAAGACTGGGTTTTTTTCTCTCACATCTTAATTTGCTGAATCAAATTCAGATTGAACTGGGTTTATATCCAGACAAGCTACTTCATTGTTGGTCTCTGGTTTTGATTTTACAACTCTGGCATTAACATATGGGATGTAGTTTTCCTGGCTGGGCAAGTCCAGGAGGTATCTATGGGTGGGAACCTAGTTTCATAGTTGATACGGCATCTAGGCGACCCAAGATGTTAGAGGGGGATTGGATGGAAAATAACACCAACAAGGTGACAAAGGCGACCAAAGCATGGCACACCTAGACGCGTTGACAACTATGCCTAGTTCTGACATTCGCCAAGTGAGGCTGAAATTTTGTGAAAAGGTAGACATGAAGGTCCCCTGCTCACATGTCTAGTTTCAACCTAAATGGAGTAATCAAGTGGCAAAATAAAAGCATTGAGAAATTGCTTAGACTATCCAAAGGGCGCATGTTAATACATCGTAAGCTATATGACTGAATTTGTGCCTGAAATTTAGGATGCCACCAACCCAAAACATTCCTTAGATAACTAACAGTCAAAACTGCCACATCACCCTTCCATGTGGTACAACTAGGTGCGCTTGTCATACATACCTCTTTGATATCCCATCCAGGATATTTTTTGACTTATACGTTTCCTTTCATTTTTTTAACCTTTTTCTTATTACTTAAAAAAAATAAAAACTGAGAACAGTTTCTGGCCCTAGGCATCCTCTGTGGTTTTATGGATCAGCAAAAAAGGATTAAACCTTGATTAAGAAAGGGAATAGGCTTGACTCCAAGTAAAACCCTCAGTACAAGAAAGATGACAGTATCTTAGTTTATTTTGTTACCATCATGATGACCTCTCTAATGGTGGATAGGTGGGTTGATGTAGACAAGTCACCTAAAGGGGTTATTTTATTCGAAATAAGTCTTGGGTTGGGTAATGTATGTGTTGGGCCTTTGATATCATCATAGTTATTAAGGCGTCACTAAGGCGATGCCAAGGCGTTAAGGCAGTATGGGTAGGCTAAGGCAATCATGCTGTTTATGGGTTTCATGTAAGGCAACGCCTTACGGCGCCTTATGACCAAGGCAGACACTTTTTATGTTTTTGTTTTTTACTCTTTAATGTATTAACACATATTCCATATATTTTGTTGTGATTGGCAAATCTATGGAATTCTATACACTTGACTATGGGATCAAGTCTATATAAAGTCAAAAACCATACTTTGGATGAACAAATCACAAATTGCAAAATCTTTTTCGCTATTTTCTTCTTCGTTTGGCAAAACTAGGGCACCATTCCTTCCTCCGTCGATTCCGGCTCCGATGAGTCTTCCTCAGGCCATTCCGACTTTGGCAAGCTACTCTTTTTCTTATTTTTCTTCTTCTTTTTTCAGTTCTCTGTTACTGAACATAGATCTCTTTCTCATCTTCTTTTTCTTCTTTTTTCTTTCTAGTCCTCTTCCCTTAATCCTTTCTTCTCTTCCTTCATTCTTCTTCCCGTTCTACCAAGACCTCCCTTCTCTTCTTTCATTCATTCTTCTTTCCTGATTTTCTTTTCTCATTCCAGCAATACTGACCTTAGTTGCAGCCCTAATCAGACTAACAAGAATAAAAATATAGTGGATGACCTTAGGCACTCATTTTGGAATCATAGAGGTAAGTATAATAAATACTTACATATTTGAATAGCCTTTTTCTTTATATTTCATAATTATATTATATGCTATGATGAAGATGACCTTACTTAGTTTATTCACCTTATTGATTTTTTTTTCTTTTTAATATTTTTATTATTTTTCATATATATATATATATATTTAAATTTTTATGAATATCTTGCATTTGTTTGAATCTTTAACCTTTACTTAGCATATAAGTAGAATTATATAATTTTTAATATGCTATTTGTGCCAAATAAAATGGTTACATAAAAAAAACAACACTAGAATGCTTTATTCGATAAGCCTTATGCCCGCCCTATTGCCAAAGTGCTTCGAAAGACCCTCAAACGCCTCGATCGCCTTAATAACTATGGATACCATGTGTATTCATTGTAATGGGCCACTTTCATGGGCCTAAAATATGGTACAAGGTAGGCATATGAGATTAGTAAAGTGAGTGTCTTTATTTCTTTATTTTAATTGTTATTAATTGTTTTAGCTAGGCTGGATCAGGATTCTATAGATCCAGTCATGTTTCAAGTCATTTTCTTTCATTATTTTAGGTCATTTTCTTTTATTATTTTAGTTTCTTAGTCAATTTATGTTACCTTAATAGTTAAGGATTGGGTTAGGCCTTTCCTTTTAGTGTTTGAGTCTGTTTTCGAGTCTTCGAGTCTTCCATATAAGTTTGTAAGAGGTTATGATGCAGTTGCACGATGGACTTAGGAAAGAAATATCTTTTGATTTGGTTTTCTATTGTTTTAGAATTAATTTCCTTTTAAATTAGTTAGCTTCTAATTTTAGAATAGTTTCCATTTTCAAGTAGTTTCCATTAATTGTTTGATTTTTCCTTTATATTAGTCATGTAATAGAGAAGAACTCAGTTTGGAGATTTTGAAGTTATATGCTTATGGCTACCGTGAATGCTTCCCTCTTCCCTATCCCTCTTTGAAATCCTTTTGTCTTTCTTTCCCTCTTGTTCAACCCCACCATCAATTATCCTCCCTCTTTATTTTCTGTTTAGCTTTTGTGAGAGAGTCGTAGGAGCGTGATTGAAGATCCAAGACCAGCCACCAAGTTCAGGTTGAAGTACAGAGACAGGTCCAAGATCGATCACCATTATCAAGGTTTGAGCTACAGTCGACCTTGGCCAGAACTCTCCAACCAGTCAGCCAAAACTAAAGCCCTTTGGAGGGTTTCTTAAGGACCACTAGGGGGCCCTTCGACCAGAATAGCAGGACCATCCAAGGCCTGCTGAAGCAACCGCAGGAAATCTCCTTCCTGCATGCGAGATCCTTCTCTGTCCAGATCTGGTCAGGTCCTTCGATCTCTTTGTTGCAGGCTACCC
Source organism: Macadamia integrifolia (assembly GCF_013358625.1). Taxonomy (NCBI): domain Eukaryota; kingdom Viridiplantae; phylum Streptophyta; class Magnoliopsida; order Proteales; family Proteaceae; genus Macadamia; species Macadamia integrifolia. Next base: position 23,254,298 of record NC_056561.1, on the reverse strand, counting down.
CAAGTTGAATCTATTGCTTTGGGAAGATCAGGTTGTGGTGATGATTTGCTTGGAATAGCAGACCCAGCCGACAGGTATCAACAAGGTTCCTTTCTTTTCGTTTTTCAGTCCTACCGCCCCTCTGTGAGTTGTCGAGAGGTTGAAGACAACCTCATAAAGTGAAGGGTTTGTTTTCTTTACCTTAAATTCCATCAATACCCCTCTCTTCTTTTATTCTCAGTGGACCTATTTTATTTCTCAGTTCCAAGTATACCCCTCCCCATCTTGAACGTGGCTTTCCCTTTTGAGAAATCTTCTTATGTTTAGGTTTTTTTTAAAACCCTGGTTTGACCGTACTTCCCTCAATTTTATTTCCTTATTATCTCTTGTCCTATTTTCTCCCTGGTTCCTAAATTACCCTTTTACTAGCATATTGTAGCTTGGCCTTTAGTTCCATCTAATTACAAGTCTGCCACTCCCTTCTAAAGTTCTATTCATTTACAAAACTGCCACCTTCATTGGAAACTTCAACTTAATTACAATTCTGCCATTTAGTTGAAGTTTTATTTCAATACAATTGTTATTGGGTGTTGCCTTTGTTTTATTGAGTATTTAAATGGGCCCTAAGCGATCCGATTTCAGCCCTTGGGATTTGGATCCGCATCAGGTTACAATCTTGTACACTAATTTGATTAATGAGATTTTGGCTTGAACCTTTTCTTTTGCTGCTAAAAAACTATGCATGCTGTGAGAATCAAGTAAGGGTGGGAAATCCTTGGGATCAGTGTGATTCTGATCCAGAACTGCTGGTGGGAAGTCAAATGTCACATTCTTCTGTTTCTATTTGTCTCACAAGTTGCTGTTTACTTTTGTTATCATCTTTTGTTCTCTTCTTCCTGCTGCTGCCAAGTGCGTACTGTTTTTCAAGTAATCCTTTGATTTCACAATCGGGGTGGGGTGGGGTGGGGTGGGGTGGGGTGGGGTGGGGGGAACCTTGAATGGCAACTTGTGAAACAAATAGAAACGGAAGAATGTAATCCTTGGATCCTTTACATTATGTTTTGTTTGTTTTTTAACTTTTAATAATGTATTTCACATTTTTAATCAGTAACTTATATATGTACTTATGTAGTACAGTTTCAGTTAATGACTCTACATACATTAGCAAACTTTGGTCAACACCACAAATACAACTTTAGGTGTTTTTCCATGAAACTAATTATGTGAATGGGTTAGCAATGTCTAAAATAGGACGTACACAAAAAATAGGGAAAAAAAAAACACATTTTGGGGGTTGAAACCAAAGTTTCCACCAAACCGGGGATAATTTCCTTGGTTTCCTCGAAATTTCCCAGATTTCTACCGAAATTTGTCTCCCCAAGGGTCGAAACCCGATATTTTGAACCTTGATCCCTACTACTTCTAGTTGCAAGCTCTACTGTCTGTTCCTCTGACCTATGCTAAAAAAAATTTGTTGATGAACAACACCTCTCTCCCCACCCCCCCAAAGGGTGTAAATTGGCTCGGTTCTTTTTTTTTGGTTCAGTTTTAGTTTGATTCAAAGGGATGATGAGGTGAATCAAAACCAAACCAAAAGCTGACTCGGTTTTGGATTTGGATACTCAGGCCGAACTAATTCGGTCAGTTCTAATTCAGTTTTACTATGGTTTTGCAGCTTGGTTTCAATTCGGTTATGTAAATGGTTCCACTCTTGAACCATGTTGTGATGGACCAAGGCCATACTTTATAACTCAAAGTATGCTGATCCATAATGGGCTCAAGTTATGGGCCTCATGCCATTGTTAAGCTCTAAAATTGTCTTAGGATGTGAAATATGTGAATACAAGTTGCAAAAAAAACACTCTTGAATGACAAAATCCTAAAAATCACCCACTTCAACCAACTCAAATATATTAAAAAGAGGATATAGAAGCTTAGAACAATTCAGAATACTTGGTACAGAAATCTGATTACAAGATAGGTATATAAATATTCTCTCTTTTCTCCAATCTGCGTCTTATTCCATTGATCATAAAAGTCTCTTCAGGTAATCATTCGAAATCACCTATTAAACAAGACAAAACCCACCAAAATCTAACCATAGTGAACTCATATAACTTACAACCAACTCAGACAAGTTGCCATAGCATATTCAGAATACCCTCTATAAATATAATCATCCACTTAAAGATGTGGTTGATCAGAATTAAGAACACAGAAAAGAAAAAAAAAATCAGAAAAGGGTTTTAGGGGTTGACCATCTCCTTTAACTAAAGAAAAGGAAACAGGAAAAAAGAAACAAGGTGAGGAGCAAAATCACCAACCATGGGTTCTAGTGTTCTACATCTGAGAACAACTGCTGGGTTCTAGTGTTCTACATCTGAGAACCACTGCTCAGTGTTCCGTGTTCTCACTCTCAATTGAGAGAGAAGAAGGGTGGAACTGTGGGAGTCTCAACCAGCAGCGGTGCAACCTCCTCAAAAGGGATTTACGATTCAGTGAATCGTGAAAAGTGATTTACCTCAACTAGTACTAGGGTTTTTGTTTTAAGGGGTAACTCGGTTCGGTTTCAGTTTGAGCTGACGGTTCTTATACCCTGAACTGTAACCGAAGTGAATACTCATGTACTCGAACTGAATTAATTTGGCTTGGTTTCGGTTTCAAAAAAAAAAAAAAAAACGAGAGAAAAAGAGAAGTGACTAAAAATGTCATTTTAATTGGGTTTTGTGGCAATCTTATCATCAATCAGCCAGCAAATGGAAGGTCTAATGACCGGATGTAGAGAACAAAACCAATGTAGAATTTGCACGGATTGAAAACATGGTAATTTGTTTCGAGGAATCCACAAAGGCTACTCGTTAGGTTTAGAGTCTGTGATTAGATAGAATTTGATAAGTAGAATATGTAGTTAAAAGACTTTGCTATGGGTTAGGTAGGTTACTAGATATGGACACTCAAAGTAGTAACAACAGCAGCACTTAATTAATTGTAAGTGGATCTATGATCCTCAGGCTTAGTTGGATTATTGGTTCTATGGTCCAATTGCTCTATAAGCTTTTAGTGTGCTAAAATAGGATTGTTTTGATGCACCTAGATCTTCTAGAGGTACCTCTTAAGTGTTCAGCAGGAGTTGGGCTATTGTTTTTTAGCAACTACTTACTATTCTTTCATAACAGGAAACCATATAAAGGTTGGCAGCCCAAGTAAGAATTTCAGCATCAATAAATTTTTGCGTAGTCAGGTCTCTCTATGGGTGGATTCCTAGCCACTCTCTTTTGTGCGTACCCTGCACTTCTAGTTTCTATTTACCATTACAGCAGCCTAATCTAAGTTTCCGGTCACATAATCAACCATCTTTCATGATATTCTCTCCACCAAACCGCCATGCAACAAAACCCATAACCTGCTAGCTACAACCCTAGAATACTGATTGCACTGTTCTTAACCTATTTATTTTCTGAAACCAGTTCCCGAATTTATTCCAGTCCCTTAAACCATTGTTGCTATTCATAGTTGCTATTCATACAAAGCTCTAGTTCTGATCATCCAAACTTAACCTTCCCATCACCACCCATCATTAAATTCCTACCCTAGCTGTAAACTGATCCTACCACCCTCAAGCGACTAGTCTCTTCCCCTGCTGCAAACAGCAACAGCTTACGAATAATTTTACCTACTTGACTGCCTAGTTTGGCTGGAGGCTGCATTAGTTGTAACTCTTTGGAGCCACTACAATTGTGGCACCCCATTATTAGATCACATTACCATCAAATTTAGGTATCCTGTGATTTTCCCACATATGATCTGCACAAAACAAGATCAGGGAAACAGAATATACCTGTCTTTAATTTTCTTTTACTTTATATATTTGCTGATATTATTATATAAATCATATTAAATGAATAAGACATGCCAGAACTGACATACAACCATATCAAAGAAGTGACTCACTACAGGCTAACAGGCTTACCGTACTGCACAAGGTGAAGGAATTCACATATCCAGCATATTTGGAAGCTGCAAAATAGATAAATAAATGAATTTGTTAAATAACAAAAAGAACCAGAAATCTGTCCACATGTGTCAAGATGCATATGCTTAGCACAACCTATGCATGATATTAGAAAATATTTTGTTAGAGCCAAAATATTTCATGACACATTGTCACTTTGAATTTTCAACTTATACTGGCGAAGAATCCTCTACAGTAAAAATAAATAGAAGTTTGTAGCAGAATAGCCAAGTGCCAAAAGTAAAATCAGAGGCTTTTATATTTTGATAAATAACATTTCATTTCTGATACAAAGGAAAAGCCCCACAGAAATTTTACAAGATTTGTGATTAAAGCTAGAGACCATACCAAAAGACAACAATAACAAGCAACCTGACTGAAACAATAACTTCCAGCTAGCTCTAGTATCTGTAACTAAGTTCTTCGAAATTTTATGCTTTGGGTGGGAGTACCTTTCTAAGAAAAATGGTATAAACTCCATGGAAAAATATTCTTGGTTCATTTTGAATAACTTTGTAACCACAACAACTGATGCAAACCCCCCACCCCCCGGCGCGGGCGGGGGGAAGGTTTCCTGGACCTCACACTTAAGAAGCATTCCTGTGAGATGGCATTTGGTAGGTTAGATGGGGCCTAAATTATGCGGACAGGGAGAGCCTAATGTTCACTCTCACATGTTCAGTTCCAGTCCAGATGAAGTTCAGCAACATGGCTAGATGAAACTTTGAAAATTCAATAAGAAAAAGAAACTTTTAAGAATTAACTAGAAACAAATGGATGGCCGAAACTACAGGCGGTAAATGGCAATACATGGGGCTACATTGTTGAATTTGGCTCTCAAATTTGAAACATGGTAAATCCAGACCACGTCTTATCTACACAATTGTCAGAACCCACATCACCCCCCCATGTGGCACAACTAGGTGGACCACATAGGAAAGGCTTACTATGTGAGCCATGCAAAGACATTTTACCAATTTTTTGGTTGATAATCTGCTCACACACCCCCCTTTTCCAAATGTAATTAGTATGTGATGTCAGCTTATCGTTAATATACAAATAGACATATGTAATGTCCACAACATTATAGGAAAGCTTACATTCCTGAAAGCATATGGATTTCCAAACACAGAACACCCTATGTGCTTTAGCTTGAATCACCTTTGCAAGTGAAAGCGATTTATTTGGGGCATGAATAGTAAATGAAGAATGTGTAATGTCTATTAATCTGTGCCTTTTGTGTGTGTACCGCAGGTATGTTCCTCAGATTCTCCACTGAAATCATCTTTATCCCTTTGGAAAAGAGGGGGGGGGGGGGGGGAGTAAAGAGGGAGGGTGGAAAACAAAATGATATAGATTACTCACTCTTCTTTAAACCCACAGGCTTTGCAAGCAAAAGTGCGTTCACAAATGCACCAACATTCTCACGTATATACTCTTCTGAAAAGTTTACCTGCAATTTTTACATATTTATTATGTTATCATTGTGAGATGGTTAGAGCCAAATAAAATCAAATCATGCTCACTAACCACTGAGTACATTCACCTATCGTGATGATAAATTTGAATTTAACTATGCAATTAGAAATGGTATATCAGTCATCATACCTTCCCAAGGCCCACATGCACAATGGCAGTTTTGTCAATTTTAAAATCAATACGACCACGTTTTGCCTCTTGCACTGCCCCAGCAACATCACTGGTCACGGAACCTAGCTATATAGCAGGAAGAAAATAATTAAGGCAATGTGATCCATCCATATGTTTACATCCATTCAACATCAACAAGAGGATAACTCACTTTGGGGTTTGGCATCAAACCACGTGGTCCAAGAATTCTTGCTATCTGTCACAGGAAGTTCAAAACCTTTATTTGAAGAGAAGTACAAGTTTGATTCAGTTATACATTACATATATAGTATAAAATTCTCATACCTTCCCAAGACGGGGCATGAAAAGCGGCGTCGCGATACACTTGTCAAAATTGAGCTTGCCACCACCTGCAGGAATCCAAATCAAGAAGTTTTAAAAGTCAAAATGTAGTTCAAATTAGAGAAAATATTTTCAATGGTATACAGTGAGATAACATGATAAAGTGACAGTAACTTGCTGATAGCCAAAAGCAGCAAATTTTGTTCTCCCTCCACATGGTCTCAATTTTGATTCCACATCCTACTGTATCACAGTTATGATTTCATTTATTGCAAGGATGTATATAATAGTGTTAAAACATTAGGTAGGTTTTATAACTATTATCACAATATATAAATTGAAAGGGAAAGGAAAACTCTTCAGTTCTCAGTGGGTTGTTATTGGAGATGAGATATTTCATGTATTGGAGTAAGCGAATTACTATTTTTGATTTCCTCAATAAGCTCATCCGCTCCAACTACATCAGCCCCTGCAGCTCTAGCTTCATCTGCAGCTGATCCTTCAGCAAACACAGCTACCCGGACAACCTGACAAGCAATATATTTCCTTTTCATGAACAAAGGATGCACAACATCTTGCATGGATCACATCATAAAGACCATGCATAAACTTGAAGGTCACCTTTCCAGTACCATGAGGCAGAGTTGCAGCACCACGCACCATCTATGGCCAATTCAGATAGGAAAAAAGTGTAAATGCAAGTTGAAGATCCAATCAACTGAAACACTGAAAATTCTAGAAGCAATAGTTTAAAGACATTAGAATTAAAATAGTCTCATATATGGCATGAGAAGAATGGTGGAAACAACAAACTAACATATATGGAACTTTTGATATTCCTATCTCACAAATATAGGGTTGATAAACCGTGCCCCCTATGAGAGCTGCAACTTCTGCCCGGCTTGTTGCTTTAGATAAATCTTTCGACAGGGATAATTTACAGTTTTGAGGGCAGCTTTTGGAAAATAGGAGCTATATGTGACGTGAAGAGGGAACAACTGTACTTATGCGCATACATTTCGACTTGGATGTTTATTTTGGGTATTTGCAGACTCCATGCCTAGGCTCTGAAGTGTGAAACACATATTCACTCACTGGCAGTGTTCCTTCTAGAAATTAGAAAGAGAGGCTAGGAGTCCTGGAGTCCAGCTCCTTGTGCTAATCTTTGGGGATTTTGGAAGGAGAGACGAAGTTTGAGGACCATTATGAATCGTTTCCCACAGTTTGTGCTGATATTTATTGAGTGGGCTCTTGCAACCAGCTGAATTTTGGGCCCAATTGGTTTCCTCCTTGGTATATGACTGACCCATATCGTATATATGGGCATTCTTTTGGATATAAATGGGGAGGGAACCTTTTCTTTTTCCCCTAGTAACGGACACATCATGCACATGTTTTGAACTTAATAAAATAGGAAAATGTTATGGTTACTAAATTGAAAAAAAAAAAAAAAAAAAACTCCATCCACTTACAACCTACTATGTCAGACATGTTTGGGACCATTTGAATATGGCAGAACACATTAGAAAAGCTATAAAGGTAAATATAT